>NC_086447.1:810257218-810519718 GCF_028390025.1 Pseudophryne corroboree
AAGGTCAATGCCATGCAGTGCAGTCTTGTGCCACCCCTCCCCTCACTTAATCCGGATTGTACCTTGTGACTGTCGGCGCCGGTGTCCAGCGGCACAGTACTGCACTAGTGATCAATCAGACTCAAAATAAACTACAGCTCCCGGAGGTAGATATGCCCGTGCCTGCAGTGCATATGTTGTTTTGCAATCAACATTGAATTAGGCCCTTAATGGGAGGTGGATGTAAGATGATTTTATGTGGCTCAACCAATGGAGTGTACTTGACGTTTCTCCCACCAGCAACAAAGGTTTCTCTGTCTGGCCACTTTATGATATAGGGGTCTATTCATAAAGAAAATGAAAAGCGAATGGTTATTTATCACTATACATTGCATCGGTATGATGCGATATATAGCTGGGATAAGTAGCAATTCACATATAATCACCACTCCAGCGAAGTGCTGCGGTGTTCAGGACTCCGGCGACGCTGTCTCCTCTGACGGTCCCCTCCTGCGATGTTTGGAGTCAGCTGGTGGGTCCCTCTGCGTATACGCGCCGCCTGTTGACCTCCCAGCAAGATGCAGTGGCTGCTGGGAGGTCAGGGGGCGGATCTAGCACCAGGTGCCGGGCAGACAGTAGGGAAGCATTGCGCTTCCCTGCAGTTACCGTACCGCAGTTCAGTTTACGCCGTCCTGAGATGGCCAACCTGAACTCTATGCTGAACTTTCCGTTCCTTCATGAATCGCACTCACCATACTAAAATATGGTGATGCGATTCAGGCACGGAGCGGGGGTGCAGCTGGAGACAGGGACTTCTCCATGGTAACCCGCTCTGAATTGTGATAAGCAGAGAAAAGCCCTGTTTAATGCAAAACAGAACTTTTCTCTGCTTTATGAATAGACCCCATAGTGATTTTTAAGGGGGGTACACACGGAGCGATGTTCACTCAATTTCTAAGCAATCTGCCCCCTTCCCCTCACTCAGCACATATCACGCTGTGCTGAGCAGGGGGGAGAGATGTGTGCTGAACGGTCTGTGCTACATCTCCCATGAGTACTAGGCTTTAGTGTCTCTGCTGTCCCATAAACACAGAAATTACATTTTTAAAAACTCTTACTTGCTATCAAATTTCTGATAGTATATTTGGCTTCTGCGCACAAAGGCCCTCATCCCGAGTTCTTCGCTCGCTAGCTGCTTTTAGCAGCATTGCAAACGCTAGGCCGCCGCACTCTGGGAGTGTATCTTAGCTTAGCAGAATAGCGAACGAAAGATTAGCAGATCTGCTACTAAATATTTTCTTGCAGTGTCTGAGTAGCTCCAGACCTACTCCTAGATTGCGATCAGCTCGGTCCGTTTAGTTCCTGGTTTGACGTCACAAACACGCCCTGCGTTCGGCCAGCCACTCCCCCGTTTCTCCAGACACTCCTGCATTTTTCCCTGACACGCCTGCGTTTTTTAGCACACTCCCGGAAAACGCTCAGTTACCACCCAGAAACGCCCCTTTCCTGTCAATCACTAACCGATCAGCAGAGCGACTGAAAAGCGCTGCAGGATCCACAGCAAATCTACTAAGTTTTTAGTTAAATAACTAAGCGCATGTGCCCTGCGTGCCTTGCGCATGCGCATTTAGCAACAAATCGCAGCATATCGAAAATCGGCAACGAGTGAACAACTCGGAATGACCACCAAAATGACATGGAAATTGATATGTCAGATGCAATATGGCTGTTAAGTAGAGTTATTGAAAGATCTGTGATCACGCTGCATCTTTGTACGCCGTTGCTGAGATGCAGCATGATCGCAAATCCTTCTATACAAATATGCCAGCTGAGACATTTGCATGTTTGCGCACAGTGGGGGTCATTCCGAGTTGTTCGCTCGCAAGCTGCTTTTAGCAGCTTTCCACACGCTAAGCCGCCGCCTACTGGGAGTGAATCTTAGCTTATCAAAATTGCGAACGAAAGATTCGCAATATTGCGAAAATACTTCCCTGTGCAGTTTCTGAGTAGCTCGAGACTTACTCTGCCAGTGTGATCAGTTCAGTGCTTGTCGTTCCTGGTTTGACGTCACAAACACACCCAGCGTTCGCCCAGACACTCCTCCGTTTGTCCAGCCACTCCCGCGTTTTTCCCAGAAACGGTTGCGTTTTTTCACACACTCCCATAAAACGGCCATAAAACGGCCAGTTTCCGCCCAGAAACACCCACTTCCTGTCAATCACATAACGATCACCAGAACGAAGAAAAAACCTCGTAATGCCGTGAGTAAAAAACCTAACTGCATAGCAAATTTACTTGGCGCAGTCGCACTGCGGACATTGCGCATGCGCATTCACGACTAATCGCTCCGTTGCGAGAAAAAAATAACGAGCGAACAACTCGGAATGACCCCCAGTATCTACACCTGAGATCGCAGCTACCAATGCATTAGCGTACAACTATGAATCAGGCCATCTTTGTCCATTAAATAAATAAAATCAATTTGGGAGATCTCTGCTGGCTAAAATTGGTACTGCTGTACCCCTTCTGTGTTGCATGTATATGTAAGAAAAAAAGGCATTTGTTTCGCCCAGCACCCTGAATGATAACCGTAACCAGATATAAATTCCACATAATAATAGAATTCAGAGATCTTTATTACACATATTTGCGCAAATGTGTGAATAAGCCCCAAAGCTGCATCAAGGCGTCTCTGTATATTTGGGGTCCCTAGCGCTATATCTAGGTGCAGGGTGTGGCACCCCAAAACACCAGCATAAGCCAGAAAGCCCAGCGTAGCATACCAGTGAAAAAACTATAGTGTAAATAAATTAGTATTTAGGAAGCCGAAGCTATAGAGAAAGTGATACAAAAATGAAATGCAATTAAAATAGAGAAATAGTGTTAAAAAATTAATAAGTGAAAAGTGTTAATAGAATGTAAAGGTATGCCACACTAAGGCCATCCAGCTCAGCCAGTCCAGAGACACCACACCTCACACCTCCATTACCCCAATCTGGGTCTAAGACTAACCAGCAAGGAGCCACATGATAATGGCTCCTTACTACAATATGTCTAAGCTAAGAGCTACCTACCTTGGAGCAACCCCATAATGCTCCATGTGGCATGTCAGGGCCTGCATCTTCTTCTAATGCAGGAACCTCTCTGCCTCTCACAACAAACATATATATTGGTAGATGCTCAATTAGCTTAGCGATATCATTCAGGTGCTCGAAAGGGAGGGGTATTTCTAAGCAAGAAAAAAAAGGCATTTGTTTCCCCCAGCACCCTGAATGATAACCGTAACCAGATATAAATTCCACATAATAATAGAATTCAGAGACCTTCGTTACACATATTTGCGCAAATGTGTGAATAAGCCCCAAAGCCGCATCAAGGTGTCTCTGTATATTTGGGGTCCCTAGCGCTATATCTAGGTGTAGGGTGTGGCACCCCAAAACACCAGCATAAGCCAGAAAGCCCAGCGTAGCATACCAGTGAAAAAACTATAGTGTTAATAAATTAGTATTTAGGAAGCCGAAGCTATAGAGAAAGTGATACAAAAATGAAATGCAATTAAAATAGAGAAATAGTGTTAAAAAATTAATAAGTGAAAAGTGTTAATAGAATGTAAAGGTATGCCACACTAAGGCCATCCAGCTCAGCCAGTCCAGAGGCACCACACCTCACACCTCCATTACCCCAATCTGGGTCTAAGATTAACCAGCAAGGAGCCACATGATAATGGCTCCTTACTACAATATTTTTTTTTCTTGCTTAGAAATACCCCTCCCTTTCGAGCACCTGAATGATATCACTAAGCTAATTGAGCATCTACCAATATATATGTTTGCATGTATATGTGTATGATATATAGCATAGGTTCTCAAACTCAGTCCTCAGGACCCCACACAGTGCATGTTTTGCAGGTAACCCAGCAGGTGTACAGGTGAATTAATAACTCACTGACACATTTTAAAGGTACACAGGTGGAGCTAATTATTTCACTTGTAATTCTGTGAGGAGATCTCAGAGGCAAACACAGGATCTAGTCAGCGGGGTTTCCGTGTGTATCTGTGAGTACACATATATATATATATATATATATATATATACACACACAGACTTTTGTGTGTGTGTATATGTGATGCCCAGCATCTGTTCCTCTCCCTCCTGCCTAAATTCAACTGCAGCTGTCGACCATGCAGGGGTTAATAAGCTGTGACCACTCCGAGGACACTAGGACCCAGCGTCAAGCAGGAATGGTCCTGCAGAGCGGGAAGATAGAGCCCCGGGGATTGGCCGGTCCGGCGCGCGGCAGAGGGTGGAGGAGGAGTTGGCGCGGAGAGAGTGAGGACGGGACGCTGCTGCCGGGGCCAGAGACGGACGGAGGAGCGGGTCTGTGCCGAAAACCGCCAGGCCGAGGAGACGCGCTGCTGCTGGCCGCTGGAGAGGGTCTGGGAGCCACGGGAGTGAGCGCTGCGCAGCGCACAAAGAGAGAAGCGGCACCCGTCAGGAGGGGAAGCCGCCAGCCGCAGAAAGCCGCCTGCAAGGGGGGACGGAGCTGACACTCAAGAGGGGAGCCGGCTGGACTCTCAAGGGAGCTGAGTAAGGCGACCCAGAACTGGAAAGCAACCCCCAAGACACCCATCTCTGCTGCACCAGGGGAGTTCCAGTAAAGGTGGAAAGCGCCACTGGAAACAGGTACTCCTCACATTGCCTCCCTCACACACTCCTTATGCCAAGGGACACTTAGCAGGGGAATTCAGGCACCTTTCCCCTATACTCTAACCCCAGTATTTACCTGCGCCCCTGCACGTGTGCGAGCTTGAGTCGCGGCCGCACTCTGAGACACCACTGTGCCTCAACCCGGACAGCCCCTAAGCTGCCGCCCGAACTCCAGCCTCAAAGAGACGCCCGGCCCTTAAAGGAGCAGTACCGTTCCACTGCACCACATTTGTTATAGGTTCCTTGTTAGGTCACGTTAAAGGGAAGTGATCCCTGGAAAGCCATCTTAAGGGTGCATTGTGTGCCGTACTTACCAACCCCACCAGACGGCTAGCAGGCATAACTGTCTTCAGTTACTTTCTTGGCGAACTCATATGTGGACTTCTACGGATTTTGTGTAGGGTCAGGGGCTGCCCTTTAATAAGTCCATAGTGACGCCTAGTGGCCTACTGCTGTACTGTTTGAACACTCCCAGACTTTGTAGATGCCAGTTTAGGTATGGGAATTTCGTTGTACTTATGTTGTTATGACCTGTTTCATTATGCATATGATATGTATCATTTAGTAATGTGCCTTACCGAAATGTGCTGAACGTACTTCCCAGTAACTCACGTCATGTAATTGGCGCAATAAAACCTTTGTTACCGTGTCCCACCATAGTTATTCTTGTACGCTCGGGGGGTGTTGTTCGTACTGGGGTATCTCCGTCCTTCTGCCCAGGTCCTACGCAGCCGTTCTACGCAGACTCCGAGCGACGCCGCGACAAGCAAGAACTAGACAACCAGAGAGGCCGCATCCGGGCGAGCGTGAAACTCCAGGTACGCTACACCACATATCACATTTGGCGTCCGCAAACAGGATACGAGCAAGATGACGGATCCACAGGTTCCCGCTACTCCCATGCTACCACCGGCACCCGGACAAGGAAACACGACCACCATGGCGGCATCACCGTTGACTATGCCATACTATTTTGGAGCACCATGGTTACCAATGTTTGTAGGAAAACAAGTGCCGGGTTCGAGTACATTCAAAGAATTCAAAAACAAGATGTACTCCATGTTTCGCCTGTACTCACTAACCGAAGAACAGAAAATAGAGATCGTGATGGGTCAATTGACGGATTCGGCACTACGGGAAGTGAAGGCATGGGAAAACAGTGAAAAGAAGACCGTCGAATGCATCTTCAAGAAGCTGGTGACCATATTCGACTGCCAGACCATAGCGGAATTAAAGAGCCGCCTTTATGCGAGGAAACAAAGACCCGATGAATCACTGCGTGACTTCGCGCTGGCCCTACAAGAAGCTGCAAAGACTATACGGGCTCTGGATGAACGAGAGGCCGAAGGGATAGACAGAACGTTAACAGACCTGTTTGTGGAAGGGGCAAGAGGAGAGACGATTCGATCTCAAATGCGCATGGAGAGACGACGGCAACCAGAGAGCTCCTTCTCCGAATTCAAAGAGACGATGCTGCAGATCCTTGGGAAAAATCAGAGTAATAATGTCGAGAAAGACGCGTCTTCAGAGTGGAGTGAAGAGGACAGCTACAGAGAAACCACACCGCTCAGGGAATCTGACGGACCAACCCAAGGAGGAACGGTCCTCCAACAAGCGCAAGCCTCACCGAGTCCAGATTCTATGGAAACGCTCAACCAAAAGCTGGCGGAGATGACGGCGACTCTCTCCCGAATGAACCGAAGGATGGATGAGTTCGACAGGGACCAAGAGAGGAATAGGCGCCAAGAATGGCGTCAAGAACGAAGTGGGCGGAGTCGTCCTCGCTGGGATGTGGTAAAAGAATCTGGCCGAAGACCCACCGACCAGTTCGACTCTCAGGGGAGCCCGATATGCAGAAGGTGTCGACAGAGTGGCCATATCGAAAGAAACTGCCCTGCGGCCGCTTTAAACGAAGAACTCCCGAGGCAACGGACCGACCTTCGGGAGAGGAACCAGTAAGTGGGCCACTGCCCCAAGAATGGTCCAGATACGTCGGGGAGTGCCCACACCTGAAGATCTGTATCGATGGAATTGAAATTCCAGCTCTGTTGGATACTGGGACGCAAGTCTCCACCATCCGGATCACCGAGTTCCTTCAGCACTGGGACGAAGCCGCCATTGTGTCCCCACCAACCACCTGGCTCCATCTGCTGGCCAGCAATGGACAACCCATAACGTATCGGTTACTGGGAAGCGGACACAAAAATTGGAAACGCGACATTGCCCCGGCAAGGGTATCTTGTCACCACGGCTCCTAACACCCACCTACCTCCCGTCATCCTGGGGATGAATGTCTTGAAGAACTGCCCTGATGATCTAGTGGAAGCCCTTCGGCAGGAGATGCAGATAGCCGCCCCAGTGGAGCGGATAGCCTTGCAGCAGACGGTGCACCTGCTGGAGAAGGAGAAGAAATTCGCCAACCATCGAGGGGAGGTGGGGAAGGCCAGAATCGCCGACCACCGGGCCATCCTCTTGAGGCCGAACTCCAAACATGTAATTTGGTGTAGGGCAAAAATCGGCCCAGGAGGACGAGATTATGAAGCCTTGGTGGAACCTTGTGACTCGGAGGGCCAACAACCCTTCGCGGTGGCGAGAACGCTAGCAAAGGTGAAACACGGAAGAGTGCCAGTGCGCATATTGAACCCGCACCCCTATACTATCAGACTACGCAAGCGCTGCCTGGTGGCGAAAATAAGCTCAATTGACTTTCAAGACATTGTAGGCCAGGAGGTGACCACAGCTGCCCAAGAGACGGCGACCGAGGGGCCGTCAACAACGGGTCAAGAAACCCCATGGTGGGCTGATATTCAGATCGGCAGCGCAGATACCCCCGACGAACAAAAAGCGGGAGTATTACGAGTGGTGCGGCGGAATGCAGCAGCTTTTAGCCAACACCCTTCGGATCTTGGGAGAGCCGACAAGGTGTACCACCACATTCCTACAGGGACGACCCCTCCTATTAAGGAGAGACACCGACCCCTTCCCCCAGCCTTATACCAGCCTGTGAGGAAAATGATAGCAGAGATGAAAGACGCAGGAGTTATCAAAGAAAGTCACAGTCCATGGGCAGCTCCGCTAGTGATCGTTAAGAAGAAGGACGGCAGCCTACGCTTCTGTGTTGATTACCACAAGCTCAATGCGGCTACCCATAAGGACGCCTACCCACTCCCTAGGATAGAAGAGTCCTTGACGGCCCTGAAGACTGCTGCATACTTTTCGACCCTTGACCTCACCAGTGGATACTGGCAGATTCAGATGGCCCCCGAAGACATGGAAAAAACAGCCTTCACGACACCGATGGGTCTGTTTGAATTCGAATGGATGCCGTTCAGGCTTTGTAACGCGCCCGCCACATTCCAACGCGTCATGGAACACTGCCTTGGACAGCACAACTTCGAGATGGTCTTGCTATACCTCAATGACGTAATCATTTTCTCTAAGAGTTACGAGGACCACTTGCAACATCTAGAAGAAGTGTTCCAACAACTGACAAAATGCGGTCTGAAACTTAAGCCCACAAAATGCCACCTGCTCAAACCCAAGGTCCAGTACTTAGGCCATGTCGTCAGCGCGGAAGGCTTGATGCCCGACCCTGAGAAGGTCCGAGTTGTTCGGGACTGGCCAGTGCCGAAGACCGTTAGGGATGTCCGAAGCTACCTCGGGTTTGTGGGCTACTACAGACGTTTCGTGGAACATTTTGCCAAGCTGGCAGCTCCGTTGCACGAACTGCTGAGAGGTCAGTCTGGCCGCGAAAGGAGGGGGTCGTCACCAGTGCAGTGGGGCGAAAAACAACAACAGGCCTTCCACCAGTTGAAGACCTCCTTTACGGAAGCCCCGCTATTGGCTTATCCCGATTACGAGCAGCCGTTCCAAGTCTGCATGGATGCCAGCCATCGAGGATTAGGAGCCGTATTGTCTCAGGTGCAGAATGGGCGCAAGAGAGTAATCGCATATGCCAGTAGAGGATTACGCAAGACAGAACGGAATTGCGAAAATTACAGTGCTTTCAAATTGGAACTGCTCGCCCTAGTCTGGGCCGTCACGGAAAAATTCAAACACTATCTCGCTGCAACACCATTTATCATCATGACAGACAACAACCCCTTGGCGCACCTGTCCACTGCCCGACTTGGCGCCCTTGAACAGCGATGGGTATCACGGCTCGCCAATTTCCAATACACTGTGTCCTACAGGAGTGGGAAGTCCAACGGCAACGCTGATGCTCTTTCCCGGTTGCCCATCACCGTTGTGGCGGAAGAGGGAAGGGATGTCGAAGAAGAAATAGAAGCCCCTGTCTTCAAAGCCTCGAAGAAAAGATGGTCGGTCACCTCAGACCCCGTGGCCGTCATGGACCAACAGCGATCGGACTTACCCGAAGCCCCTACTGTAGACTGGGAAGTGATCCAGCGACAGAATCCAGTGCTGAAAGAACTCACAGCCCTCCTCCGAAATAACCAACAACTGACCCGGGCACAGCGTGCCGAAGCAGATCCGGAGCTGGTAAAGCCACTGCGCCACCGGAGACAATTTCACCTGAAACAGGGCATCTTAGTACGTACCAGTATTGACCCCGGTACTCACCAGACAGTGAACCAAGTAGTTGTCCCCAGGAAACAGGCAAATTTCCTACTTACCGCCTACCACGGCAAGTCGGGGCATTTCGGTACACAAATAACGGAAGCCGTCTTGCGTACCCAGTACTTCTGGATAGGTCTGCATGATGACGTAGAACGATGGTGTCGGGACTGTGTCCCCTGCACCCTGAAGAGATGCCCAGATGCACATCAGAAGGACCATTTGCACCCCATCAAGAGTCACCGTCCGCTGCAAATTGTCGCTCTCGACCACGTGAAACTAGAGCCCAGCACCAGTGGACACAACTATGCCTTAACCATGACCGACCACTATAGCAAGCTCGTAGTGGCGGTCCCTGCGAAAGACTTGACTGCTAAGACTACGGCCGAACTATTCCTGAAACACTTCGCTAGACCCTACCGGTACCCCGAGTGCATACTAACTGATCAAGGGCCTGCCTTTGAGTCGCAGCTATTCTATTAACTGTGCTCCTATTATGGCTGCCAGAAAGCGAGAACGACAGCATACCACCCACAGGGGAATGGGCTGTGCGAGAGAGCTAACCAGACCCTCATTGGGATGCTCAGAAGCCTACCAGCTGGAGACCGCGCCCGTTGGCCGACCTTGCTGCCCGAACTCGTTTACCTCTACAATAATGCGGAACATTCCTCCACCGGTTTCACACCATACTATCTTATGTTCGGTCGACAAGGTAAACTGCCTCAAGACCTAGAGCTTGCCCCCACGCTAATGTCTCCTGCCACTCCACAAACTGACTGGGTCCGTGAGCATCAGCGGAGAATTGAAGCGGCCAGAGAGCTGGTGGAGATGCGGATGGGAACCGTCCGGCATCGACAAGAGAAGAATTACAATGCAACCATCCATCCTACGCCTCTGTACGTGGGCGACCTTGTGTGGAGAAAACGGAACCACCGCACCAGTAAGTTGGACACCATGTGGGAAAACGCACCCTACGTCGTCGTCAGCATCCCGGAGGGAGAACGGTTCACCTATGAGATCCGCCGAGGTCAAGATGGGCCCGTCAGTGTTGTGCCCAGAGAGCAACTCAAACCTTACACCTCCGAAGTGTCACCAGAAACAGCAAACTCACCTGCGGCAGAAGGGCGGGGATCCTCGGGCGGCATACCCTTACTTGACCCCATGGAGCTCTTACTCTTTATGTGCGGCCCGCCCGCATTGAGCTCAGCACCTGATGACACCCTAGACCCCGTGGTTAATGGGCCCTTAGAGGGTCAGAGTCGACCCAACCCAGTCGCTACCCATAGTGAGCACCGAGCCTCCACGGTGGAAATTAGAAGGTCGGGACGTAGCACAATGGGCGTCCCGCCCTCTAGGTACAGGGAATAAGCTAATACTTGATCTGTAAATACGTTGTTCAGGAATGTAGAGGTATGTTGATGCCCAATTTGATTATGTTCACCTGTCTATTACTGCTCGCATCTTGAAAGACTGTAACATTGACTTTTGGCATGCTGCCTAATGCGTGAGGACACGCAATCTTTCAGAGGGGGAACATGTGATGCCCAGCATCTGTTTCTCTCCCTCCTGCCTAAATTCAACTGCAGCTGTCGACCATGCAGGGGTTAATAAGCTGTGACCACTCCGAGGACACTAGGACCCAGCGTCAAGCAGGAATGGTCCTGCAGAGCGGGAAGATAGAGCCCCGGGGATTGGCCGGTCCGGCGCGCGGCAGAGGGTGGAGGAGGAGTTGGTGCGGAGAGAGTGAGGACGGGACACTGCTGCCGGGGCCAGAGACGGACGGAGGAGCGGGTCTGTGCCGAAAACCACCAGGCCGAGGAGACGCGCTGCCGCTGGCCGCTGGAGAGGGTCTGGGAGCCGCGGGAGTGAGCGCTGCGTAGCGCACAAAGAGAGAAGCGGCACCCGTCAGGAGGGGAAGCCGCCATCCGCAGAAAGCCACCTGCAAGGGGGGACGGAGCTGACACTCAAGAGGGGAGCCGGCTGGACTCTCAAGGGAGCTGAGTAAGGCGACCCAGAACTGGAAAGCAACCCCCAAGACACCCATCTCTGCTGCACCAGGGGAGTTCCAGTAAAGGTGGAAAGCGCCACTGGAAATAGGTACTCCTCACATTGCCTCCCTCACACACTCCTTATGCCAAGGGACACTTAGCAGGGGAATTCAGGCACCTTTCCCCTATACTCTAACCCCAGTATTTACCTGCGCCCCTCCACGTGTGCGAGCTTGAGTCGCGGCCGCACTCTGAGACACCACTGTGCCTCAACCCGGACAGCCCCTAAGCTGCCGCCCGAACTCCAGCCTCAAAGAGACGCCCGGCCCTTAAAGGAGCAGTACCGTTCCACTGCACCACATTTGTTATAGGTTCCTTGTTAGGTCACGTTAAAGGGAAGTGATCCCCGGAAAGCCATCTTAAGGGTGCATTGTGTGCCGGACTTACCAACCCCACCAGACGGCTAGCAGGCATAACTGCCTTCAGTTACTTTCCTGGCGAACTCATATGTGGACTTCTACGGATTTTGTGTAGGGTCAGGGGCTGCCCTTTAATAAGTCCATAGTGACGCCTAGTGGCCTACTGCTATACTGTTTGAACACTCCCAGACTTTGTAGATGCCAGTTTAGGTATGGGAATTTCGTTGTACTTATGTTGTTATGACCTGTTTCATTATGCATATGATATGTATCATTTAGTAATGTGCCTTACCGAAATGTGCTGAACGTACTTCCCAGTAACTCACGTCATGTAATTGGCGCAATAAAACCTTTGTTACCGTGTCCCACCATAGTTATTCTTGTACGCTCAGGGGGTGTTGTTCGTACTGGGGTATCTCCGTCCTTCTGCCCAGGTCCTACGCAGCCGTTCTACGCAGACTCCGTCCGACGCCGCGACAAACAAGAACTAGACAACCAGAGAGGCCTCATCCGGGCGAGCGTGAAACTCCATGTACGCTGCACCACATATCACATATATATATATATATATATATATATCACACATTCATTCATTCATACACACATATATGCATGCAGGCATACATACAAAAGCACACGCAGAGAGAAACACACATACATATATAGTATTTCTCATGCTGTATTCACTACATATTTTAACATACAGTACTCTACCGTCCATCAGGGGCTGGGAGGCGGAGGCAGATTGGTGGCAGTGTGTGGACGGAGGGAGCTGCTATGGCTGAGCATGCGTAGCCAGCAGCTTCCCCGGGACACTGTCTATACAGAGAGCTACATAGCTCACTGCTGCAGCAGCTCCGCTATCGCGGTCGCGTACGCGATCGCGGCTTTCACTGAGACGGAGACACTGCTGTCTCCGTCTCAAAAATAAATATGTTGGCTCATCGGGGGGGGGGGTGTTCCCAGGTACTCGGAAACCCCCCTGTGTGCGCCACTGGATCTGCAAAACATGCACTGTGCGGGGTCCTGAGGACCGAGTTTGAGAACCTGTGCTATATAGTATGAGGCTGATGCAGAAGTAAACGCAGCTTGACCACAGTTGTGTGCATGAAAACAATGCTTTTATAAGCTTGTATGCAGGATTCAACTAATTCTTCTGTGTGGAACCCCCCTATCTGTATGCTAAGTTTGATGGCGGTCATTAGCATCGGCCCTATCTTGGTGGCAAATGATGCGTCTGAAAAATATGTGGTTTTGCGCTCCCAGAAACTCTGCATGCCCTCTCTGAACTGCAGCCCAGTTACATCCCCACCATAAGTGCAGATGTGGTTGCATCACTTTCAAGTCTGCATGTGCTTGGCTCTGGAGTAGTGCCATATAAGGTTGGTAGCGCACCCAGTGCTGCCTCCGCCCCCTGAATGCATATTGTCATGATGTTGCACCAAGGGGGCGGGGCCGTCTGCACATGGAAGTATGTCAGTGTGCGGAGCATCCTTAGGATGCTCCAGGTGGCTGTACAGGCTGCGTGCCCGGAGCATCCAAAGGAACTGACTCTAAAGTGCTGTTCCAGTCGCCTTGCTAGCCAGATGCAGGGGCTGTTGGCCAGCAACAGTGCTGCCACCCCCTGGGCCCTATGCACAACTCATACACCCCTAGTCAGGGACATTTTAAGAGAGGAGGATCCCCGTGTCCAACCACCTCTGCCCGGGCCCCCTCCTCTCTGCCAGCAGCGCTGTAGAGTCTGAGCACTCTCTAATGTGCATGAGCAGATCTCTGGGAAAATGCGTGAAACTCCGGGAAAATGGTCGCTGCGCCATTTACCCGGAGATTTTTGCAGCACTGCTCCTGTCGGTGTGGGACTCCGGAGGGGTAAGTATACAAGAAATGGATGCAGCGTGTGGTGTGCCCCCCTCCTCCTGCACCACACACACTGCACCCATTATAAATACGCCAGTGCCCCTAGTTACAGCCTTGATCTGGAGCATACACAGTGTGAAAACACGCAAGATATGACCAGCAAAAGCAGACTCTCGTTCATTTCTGCACCAGTTCCTCTATGTGTGCTGCACATACTATATGTGAACATTGTAATGCTTCTGATTTTAACAAGGTAGAATGTAAAAAGAGGATTCTGTGTCTGACTCCGCTAACAGCACATCACGTACTTCCTACAATACCTGTGCTTTTTTTTTTTTTTTTTACTAATTACTATGTTATGGTTACTCCTAAATGGATGACTCAACCACCTTGCACAAAGTGAAGTCTGCACATTCACAATGACTGTACGGGAGTGTTACAGCATAACTATGAATCACCCAATCGGTGTGGACTTGATACCTGTTGCAGCATGATCAGCTCATTTAGGTGTGAATTCCAAAGTACAGATTGTGAATCTTCTATCCAGGAGACCTGATATCCAGACAGAATGCAATAAATTGCTGTAGTTTGGTGAGGATGTCATACACAGTGACATATTCGCCAGTCACCTCCTCAAAGTGGGAATAGCAGGCTGTGGTTGGGATTCTGACCGCAGGCCTTTCCCCGCCTGTTGGGATTCCGTTGTCGGTATCCTGAACGCCGGGATCCCGACATGCTGTATATTAACTTATATTATATATATTAACTGCATCCCAGTATTTGTTTTAGTGAATAAAAACATGAATACACAGTGTAACCAGGAGACACCTTGTAGTATAAGCCACTATTCTGCGGTGTCAGTCTACTTTGTTAAGGCTTCTCAAAGCATCTGTGTTATTTTCCCATGACTGTTGATATTTTGGCTGTCAGCCTTATAACTGTGTATACATTTTGATACAAAGAAATAACAAGTGTACCCAATGCAGCCCAGATAAATAAATAAATATATATATATATATATATATATATATATATATATATATATATATATATAACATCCAAGAATAACGGCACTGGAGACTGTCAGCGAGTATAAATGCTGTATTAGAAGGTAGACGTTTCGGAGTATATACTCCGTCCTCAGTACCACATACAATCAACTAACAGGACAAATACAAACATTTAAATACCTGTACATTGCCGCGTTGTCCTCGCCGCCGCACGCCAGGTCCTCTCTTCCGGTCCTCACCTCACACTTCCCCTGTTTCCGCTGACGTCACCGTTGCCATAGTCACGCACAGCGTGCGTGTCATCAGCCCCGCCGCCCGGAACTACAGGGGGATGGATGTGCGTCCGGCTATAGGGAACCCTGTGTGTCGGGTAATCGAGAGCAACTGTAGCAAAAAGAAATAGACAAACAAACAGTTAATATAGTACACATATACAAAAAATAAACAAAAACAGTTTTAAAACGGAATCAAAAGCAGCATCAGGAGACATACTGGCCAAAGGTGCCTATATGGGGGGAACTCATCACAGCGCTCAGATGTAAACACCCTAACTGGCTCACTGTTAATTTCAGAACTAGCTAAATGTACATAAATACATTATAGCTACTGTAAAACGAAGGCTATAACGCATTCCAATTGATTTTATCATTAAGCCCACCGGGGGCAAAAGTGTTAAGACGCATAATCCATCTGGACTCCCTTTCCAAAAGTGCCCCAGCCCTATCCCCTCCTCTAAGTGACAAAGGGATATGGTCTATTCCAAAATACCTCAGATCGTCAAGGGTATGCCAGGCTTGACGATCTGAGGTATTTTGGAATAGACCATATATATATATAGTTCTGAAATTAACAGTGAGCCAGTTAGGGTGTTTACATCTGAGCGCTGTGATGAGTTCCCCCCATATAGGCACCTTTGGCCAGTATGTCTCCTGATGCTGCTTTTGATTCCGTTTTAAAACTGTTTTTGTTTATTTTTTGTATATGTGTACTATATTAACTGTTTGTTTGTCTATTTCTTTTTGCTACAGTTGCTCTCGATTACCCGACACACAGGGTTCCCTATAGCCGGACGCACATCCATCCCCCTGTAGTTCCGGGCGGCGGGGCTGATGACACGCACGCTGTGCGTGACTATGGCAACGGTGACGTCAGCGGAAACAGGGGAAGTGTGAGGTGATGACCGGAAGAGAGGACCTGGCGTGCGGCGGCGAGGACAACGCGGCAATGTACAGGTATTTAAATGTTTGTATTTGTCCTGTTAGTTGATTGTATGTGGTACTGAGGACGGAGTATATACTCCGAAACGTCTACCTTCTAATACAGCATTTATACTCGCTGACAGTCTCCAGTGCCGTTATTCTTGGATGTTATGTAGTTGCTTTCATCTGGCACGGAGAGAAGTTGCTTTATCTATTGCGGAGTGCCGGCTGCCATGGACTGTTTATATATATATATATATATTACTTTGGAAACCCCCCCTTTACAAACCCTGCCTTTGCCCCCAGCAATTCCTCTTTTTTTATACTGCTGCGTAAGTATTCGTTTCTCCTTATCATTCTTATCTGTTGAGAAAAACAGATAAGGATTAGCATAGGCTGTCACTACAGAGGGTGGGCAGAAAAGCCTGGGGCAGATAGAGGATGAGCATAGAGGCTGGCACTGAGGAAGGGAAGAAAGACTGGCACGGAGAGATAACAATCAGAAAGGCTGGTGCAGAGAAGATGGGAATGTCTGAGCCAGCCGGACAGTCGTTCAGCTTCCTACAGAACTCACATACTCTAGATCAATGGGAGCCACGGCTGCGCTGGCCAAATCCGAGTTGCATACAGGAAGGGGGAGAGGGTTGTTCCCCGGTGAACCCCCTCACACTGTGAGCACGAGACACTGTGTAGACAAAGAAGCAGCCCGGTCACTCTCGCTAGCACAGTCGGAGCATCTGGCAGCTTCTTTAATCTGTCTATCGGCTGCCCGCTGTGGTGTGCAGCTCAAAGCCCGGGTGAAGTCCTGCACTTGCGTTCCACTGCAGCTCCGCATCCGTTCACAGCCCGTACCTCGTGGTTCTCTTGGTCACTGTCTGATCGATGTGTGTGTGTGTGGGGGGTCTGGGTACTGCATGCACCACTGTTGCCAACCTCACATAAACTAAGAGATTAATTAGAGATAGCCGTGCTGATGTGTAAAACACTAGAAAATAATTGACTGGTGCTTGGTGATTCACAGGAACACACTGGAAACTGTGGAGAGTGCCCAATGGTAGTGACTGGCATTTTGTATTACAGGTTGAGTATCCCATATCCAAATATTCCGAAATACGGAATATTCCGAAATACGGAATTATTTTGAGTGAGACTGAGAAAGTGAAACCTTTGTTTTCTGATCGCTCAATGTACACAAACTTTGTTTAATACACAAAGTTATTAAAAATATTGTATTAAATGACCTTCAGGCATTGTGTATAAGGTGTATATGGAACATAAATGAATTGGTGTATGTACACAAACTTTGTTTCATGCACAAAGTTATAAAAAAATATTGGCTACAATTACCTTCAGGCTGTGTGTTTAAGGTGTATATGTAACATAAATGCATTCTGTGTTTAGACTTGGGTCCCATCCCATGATATCTCATTATGGTATGCAATTATTCCAAAATATAGAAAAATCTGATATCCTAAATACTTCTGATCCCAAGCATTTTGGATATGGGATACTCAACCTGTATCACAGAAACACACAAGAACTGTAGAGAGGCCCAGCAAGAATGGCTATTGCTTGGCGTATCACAGCAGACTATGGAGCAAAATTCTGGAATAACTACACACTGGAAGCTAACAAGCAGGTTACAGGAGAAGTTGTTCGTGCAAAGGACCATGGCCAGGGAGAGACTTATATAGGGCGCTGTGGCTGTCATGTGCAGAGATTCAGCTCATAGATTGGTAGACCAGCAGTCAGGTGATCATAGGAAAGACAGCGGTGCCCAGGTCCCGGCACCGGCTCCATAAGAGGAAATAATGTCTTTGATATTAGCGCATGTCCAGACAGCCTGGGAGAGAGAGATGTAATGGCAAATAGCGCCAGCACAGAGTACAGTAATGGGGCCTGCCAGTCCGGCATGTGACATCCCTTTTATGGTATGGGTATAAAAAAAAAAAAAGGTTTTTGATAATTTGTAATTATACTTTCACAGTAATAGTAGGGTATTTTTGAAAAAACAAACAAACCTACCATTGGCTTTGAAGTATTTAATCCCACATATCAAGACACTGATGCCACAAATGGGAATTTTGCTTTCCTCTGGAAAAGGAAGGGAAACAGGTAGGAGGGGGTCTCTGTTTAGCATGGAGTAGAATAGAGGGTAAGTGCAGGTGAAGGCAGGGATGTCCAGGTGCATGCTAAACAGCTCAGCTTGTGTAAATGGCTGCACGCTGCCTCTCTATGGCAGTAGGCAGGCAGGGATCAGCCCAATTTACCAAGATGCCAGCCCAAATAATTGTATTTGGGACCAGACTAGCTACCAGCTAAAAAGTATATGTAGACCTATACCATGCCATGCTCCGAATGTCAAACTCTTTTATACTCTTTATTTGGACCCAAATCATTATGAGACCTCAAACAAAATCTTATTGATCAGAATTCAATCAAATAAGACAAAAACTCCAGTTGGCTTTTGTGCATGCAGTCATTGGCCAACAGCAGCAATGGCTGTCCTATGATCCAGTAGATAGCCTGTCTGACCCCCCATATTGTGACACTCCCTAAGACCTAGAACACAGGTTCTCAAACTCGGTCCTCAGGACCCCACACGGTTCATGTTTTGCAGGTCACCTGTAGATTTTTGAAATGTGACAGTTGGTGATACACAGTGCAGCTGCCGGGTGACATGGAAAACGTGAACAGTGTGGGGTCCTGAGGACCGAGTTTGAGAACCACTGACCTAGAATATTAATTTCCCTTATTCATATAATTATTTAAATATAGTGCACAAATCCTCTGAATGAAAGGCTAATTGTTCCACAACTGAATTTAATGTTATCACAGTGCATCACAGCCAGGCTTCTTCTTACCAGGCCCAGCAGCAATGCTCCCCTCCCAAAAAATAAATAAATGCCCATAATAACTTTTTCTATAAGGCTTCAGGTTATTATCCACCCCTAACATGGGCCCCTACCACTGCATTTCCCCGGTGGGCCCTACATTGCAGAGTTTCCCTCCTGTCATTCAGTTCCTCTACCAGGAATAAAGTAAAGAAAAATTTACAAGAAGCCTCTTCTCGTTACAAGTTCTTCGCTAACAAAAGAAGGGATGTTCCTTTACTGAAGCTAGGGTTTGCTATCTAATCATAGGACTGTTTTTAGAAAATGTGGGGTCTGGACTGACAAACTACGTAGCACCCATAGGCAAACACTGGGGGAAGGGAGGATTTGGGGGCACTGCCCAGAACCCCCCCCCCCCCCCCCCTCATCTTAGCAAGTGGCTGAAATTATGACAATAGCATTGGAATATAATACCATACCTCCCAACTTTACAGTTACCTAAAGAGGGACACACGTGCGCGCTCCCGAAAAGGGGGCGTGACCTAAGAAAAATAAGATTTTACTTACCGATAAATCTATTTCTCGTAGTCCGTAGTGGATGCTGGGGACTCCGTCAGGACCATGGGGATTAGCGGCTCTGCAGGAGACAGGGCACAAAACTAAAGCTTTAGGATCAGGTGGTGTGTACTGGCTCCTCCCCCTATGACCCTCCTCCAAGCCTCAGTTAGGATACTGTGCCCGGACGAGCGTGCACAATAAGGAAGGATATTGAATCCCGGGTAAGACTCATACCAGCCACACCAATCACACCGTATAACTTGTGATCTAAACCCAGTTAACAGTATGACCAACGTAGGAGCCTCTGAACAGACGGCTCACAACAATAACAACCCGATTTTTTTGTAACAATAACTATGTACAAGTATTGCAGACAATCCGCACTTGGGATGGGCGCCCAGCATCCACTACGGACTACGAGAAATAGATTTATCGGTAAGTAAAATCTTATTTTCTCTGACGTCCTAAGTGGATGCTGGGGACTCCGTCAGGACCATGGGGATTATACCAAAGCTCCCAAACGGGCGGGAGAGTGCGGATGACTCTGCAGCACCGAGTGAGAGAACTCCAGGTCCTCCTCAGCCAGGGTGTGCCCCTGACCAAGTAGCAGCTCGGCAAAGCTGTAAAGCCGAGACCCCTCGGGCAGTCGCCCAAGATGAGCCCACCTTCCTTGTGGAATGGGCATTTATATATTTTGGCTGTGGCAGTCCTGCCACAGAATGTGCAAGCTGAATTGTACTACACATTCAACTAGCAATCGTCTGCTTAGAAGCAAGAGCACCCAGTTTTTTGGGTGCATACAGGATAACAGCAAGTCAGTTTTCCTGACTCCAGCCGTCCTGGAAATCTATATTTTCAGGGCCCTGACAACATCTAGCAACTTGGAGTCCTCCAAGTCTCTAGTAGCCGCAGGTACCACAATAAGCTGGTTCAGATGAAACGCTGACACCACCTTAGGGAGAAACTGGGGACGAGTCCGCAGCTCTGCCCTGTCCGAATGGACAATCAGATATGGGCTTTTGTGAGACAAAGCCGCCAATTCTGACACTCGCCTGGCCGAGGCCAGGGCCAACATCATGGTCACTTTCCATGTGAGATATTTCAAATCCACAGATTTGAGCGGTTTAAACCAACGTGATTTGAGGAATCCCAGGACTACGTTGAGATCCCACAGTGCCACTGGAGGCACAAAAGGGGGTTGTATATGCAGTACTCCCTTGTCAAATTTCTGGACTTCAGGAACTGAAGCCAATTCTTTCTGGAAGAAAATCGACAGGGCCGAAATTTGAACCTTAATGGATCCCAATTTGAGGCCCATAGACACTCCTGTTTGCAGGAAATGCAGGAATCGACCGAGTTGAAATTTCCTGGCCTCACACCACGCAACATATTTTCGCCACATGTGGTGATAATGTTGTGCGGTCACCTCCTTCCTGGCTTTGACCAGGGTAGGAATGACCTCTTCCGGAATGCCTTTTTTTTCCTTAGGATCCGGCGTTCAACCGCCATGCCGTCAAACGCACCCGCGGTAAGTCTTGGAACAGACATGGTACTTGCTGAAGCAAGTCCCATCTTATCGGCAGAGGCCCTGAGTCCTCTGTGAGCATCTCATGAAGTTCCGGGTACCAAGTCCTTCTTGGCCCATCCGGAGCCACGAGTATAGTTCTTACTCCTCTACGTCTTATAATTCTCAGTACCTTTGGTATGAGAAGCAGAGGAGGGAACACATACACCGACTGGTACACCCATGGTGTTACCAGAACGTCCACAGCTATTGCCTGAGGGTCTCTTGACCTGGCGCAATACCTGTCCAGTTTTTTGTTCAGGCGGGACGCCATCATGTCCACCTTTGGTCTTTCCCAACGGTGCACAATCATGTGGAAAAAACTTCTCGATGAAGTCCCCACTCTCCCGGGTGGAGGTCGTGCTGAGGAAGTCTGCTTCCCAGTTGTCCACTCCCGGAATGAAAACTGCTGACAGTGCTATCACATGATTTTCCGCCCAGCGAAGAATCCTTGCAGTTTCTGCCATTGTCCTCCTGCTTCTTGTGCCGCCCTGTCTGTTTACGTGGGCGACTGCCGTGATGTTGTCCCACTGGATCAATACCGGCTGACCTTGAAGCAGAGGTCTTGCTAAGCTTAGAGCATTGTAAATTGCTCTTAGCTCCAGTATATTTATGCGGAGAGAAGTCCCCAGACTTGATCACACTCCCTGGAAATTTTTTCCCTGTGTGACTGCTCCCCAGCCTTTCAAGCTGGAATCCGTGGTCACCAGGACCCAGTCCTGAATGCATAACTGTGGCACTTTAGTAGATGAGCACTCTGCAGCCACCACAGAAGAGACACCCTTGTCCTTGGAGACAGGGTTATCCGCTGATGCATCTGAAGATGCGATCCGGACCATTTGTCCAGCAGATCCCACTGAAAAGTTCTTGCGTGAAATCTGCCGAATGGAATCGCTTCGTAAGAAGCCACCATTTTTCCCAGGACCCTTGTGCAATGATGCACTGACACTTTTCCTGGTTTTTGGAGGTTCCTGACTAGCTCGGATAACTCCCTGGCTTTCTCCTCCGGGAGAAACACCTTTTTCTGGACTGTGTCCAGAATCATCCCTAGGGACAGCAGACGTGTCGTCGGAGACAGCTGCGATTTTGGAATATTTAGAATCCACCCGTGCTGTCGTAGAACTACTTGAGATAGTGCTACTCAGACCTCCAACTGTTCTCTGGACCTTGCCCTTATCAGGAGATCGTCCAAGTAAGGGATAATTAGGACGCCTTTTCTTTGAAGAAGAATCATCATTTCGGCCATTACCTTGGTAAAGACCCGGGGTGCCGTGGACAATCCAAACGGCAGCGTCTAAAACTGATAGTGACAGTTTTGTACCACGAACCTGAGGTACCCTTTGTGAGAAGGGCAAATTTGGACATGGAGGTAAGCATCCTTGATGTCCAGGGACACCATATAGTCCCCTTCTTCCTGGTTCGCTATCACTGCTCTGAGTGACTCCATTTAGAATAGGTCTCACCGAGCCGTCTGGCTTCAGTACCACAATATAGTGTGGAATAATACCCCTTTACTTGTTGTAGGAGGGGTACTTTGATTATCACCTGCTGGAAATACAGCTTGTGAATTGTTTCCAATACTGCCTCCCTGTCGGAGGTAGACGTTGGTAAAGTAAACTTCAGGAACCTGCGAGGGGGAGACGTCTCGAATTTCCAATCTGTACCCCTGGGATACTACTTGTAGGATCCAGGGGTCCACTTGCGAGTGAGCCCACTGCGTGCTGAAACTCTTGAGACGACCCCCCCACCGCACCTGTTTGTACGGCCCCAGCGTCATGCTGAGGACTTGGCAGAAGCGGTGGAAGGCTTCTGTTCCTGGGAATGGGCTGCCTGCTGCAGTCTTCTTCCCTTACCTCTATCCCTGGGCAGATATTATGGGGACGAAAGGACTGAGGCTGAAAAGACTATGTCTTTTTCTGCTGAGATGTGACTTGGGGTAAAAAAGGTGGATTTTCTAGCTGTTGCCGTGGCCACCAGGTCCGATGGACCGACCCCAAATAACTCCTCCCCTTTATACGGCAATACTTCCATGTGCCGTTTGGAATCTGCATCACCTGACCACTGTCGTGTCCATAAACATCGTCTGGCAGATATGGACATCGCACTTACTCTTGATGCCAGAGTTTCGCATATATATAAATGCATCTTTTAAATGCTCTATAGTCAATAAAATACTGTCCCTGTCAAGGGTATCAATATTTCCAGTCAGGGAATCCGACCAAGCCACCCCAGCGCTGCCCATCCAGGCTGAGGCGATCGCTGGTCGCAGTATAACACCAGTATGTGTGTATATACTTTTTAGGATATTTTCCAACCTCCTATCAGTTGGCTCCTTGAGGGCGTCCGTATCTGGAGACGGTAACGCCACTTGTTTTTATAAGCGTGTGAGCGCTTTATCCACCCTAAGGTGTGTTTCCCAACGCGCCATAACTTCTGGCGGGAAAGGGTATACCGCCAATAATTTTCTATCGGGGGAAACCCACGCATCATCACACACTTCATTTAATTTATCTGATTCAGGAAAAACCACATGTAGTTTTTTCACACTCCACATAATACCCTTTTTTGTGGTACTTGTAGTATCAGAAATATGTAACATCTCCTTCATTGCCCTTAACAAGTAACGTGTGGCCCTAAAGGAAAATAAGAATTTACTTACCGATAATTCTATTTCTCGGAGTCCGTAGTGGATGCTGGGGTTCCTGAAAGGACCATGGGGAATAGCGGCTCCGCAGGAGACAGGGCACAAAAAAGTAAAGCTTTACTAGGTCAGGTGGTGTGCACTGGCTCCTCCCCCTATGACCCTCCTCCAGACTCCAGTTAGGTACTGTGCCCGGACGAGCATACACAATAAGGGAGGCATTTTGAATCCCGGGTAAGACTCATACCAGCCACACCAATCACACCGTACAACTTGTGATCTAAACCCAGTTAACAGTATGACAACAGAAAGGGCCTCTTAAAGATGGCTCCTTAACAATAACCCGAATTAGTTAACAATAACTATGTACAAGTATTGCAGATAATCCGCACTTGGGATGGGCGCCCAGCATCCACTACGGACTCCGAGAAATAGAATTATCGGTAAGTAAATTCTTATTTTCTCTATCGTCCTAAGTGGATGCTGGGGTTCCTGAAAGGACCATGGGGATTATACCAAAGCTCCCAAACGGGCGGGAGAGTGCGGATGACTCTGCAGCACCGAATGAGAGAACTCCAGGTCCTCCTTTGCCAGGGTATCAAATTTGTAAAATTTTACAAACGTGTTCTCCCCCGACCACGTAGCTGCTCGGCAGAGTTGTAATGCCGAGACCCCTCGGGCAGCCGCCCAAGATGAGCCCACCTTCCTTGTGGAGTGGGCTTTTACAGTTTTAGGCTGTGGCAGGCCTGCCACAGAATGTGCAAGTTGAATTGTGTTACAAACCCAACGAGCAATCGACTGCTTAGAAGCAGGTGCGCCCAACTTGTTGGGTGCATACAATATAAACAGCGAGTCAGATTTTCTGACTCCAGCCGTCCTTGCAATGTATATTTTTAAGGCTCTGACAACGTCCAACAACTTGGAGTCCTCCAAGTCGCTAGTGGCCGCAGGCACCACAATAGGTTGGTTCAGATGAAATGCTGATACCACTTTAGGGAGAAAATGCGGACGAGTCCGCAGTTCTGCCCTATCCGAATGGAAGATTAGATAAGGACTTTTATAAGATAAAGCCGCCAATTCAGATACTCTCCTGGCAGAGGCCAGGGCTAGTAACATAGTCACTTTCAATGTGAGATATTTCAAATCCACCTTTTTCAATGGTTCAAACCAATGGGATTTGAGGAAATCTAAAACTACATTTAGATCCCACGGTGCCACCGGAGGCACCACAGGAGGCTGTATATGCAGTACTCCCTTGACAAAAGTCTGGACCTCAGGGACAGAGGCCAATTCTTTTTGGAAGAATATTGACAGGGCCGAAATTTGAACCTTAATGGATCCCAATTTGAGACCCATAGATAATCCTGATTGCAGGAAATGTAGGAAACGACCCAGTTGGAATTCCTCCGTCGGAACCCTCCGATCCTCGCACCACGCTACATATTTTCGCCAAATGCGGTGATAATGTTTCACGGTGACTTCCTTCCGTGCCTTAATCAAGGTAGGAATGACTTCTTCTGGAATGCCTTTCCCTTTTAGGATCTGGCGTTCAACCGCCATGCCGTCAAACGCAGCCGCGGTAAGTCTTGAAAAAGACAGGGACCCTGCTGTAGCAGGTCCCTTCTCAGAGGTAGAGGCCACGGTTCGTCCGTGAGCATCTCTTGAAGTTCCGGATACCAAGTCCTTCTCGGCCAATCCGGAACCACTAGTATTGTTCTTACTCTTCTTTGCCGTATGATCTTCAATACCTTTGGTATGAGCGGCAGAGGAGGAAACACATACACTGACTGGTACACCCAAGGAGTTACCAGTGCGTCCACAGCTATTGCCTGTGGATCTCTTGACCTGGCGCAATATTTGTCCAGTTTCTTGTTGAGGCGAGACGCCATCATGTCTACAATTGGTCTTTCCCAACGGTCTATTAACATGTTGAAGACTTCTGGATGTAGACCCCACTCTCCCGGATGAAGATCGTGTCTGCTGAGGAAGTCTACTTCCCAGTTGTCCACGCCCGGGATGAACACTGCTGACAGTGCTATCACGTGATTCTCCGCCCAGCGAAGAATCTTGGCAGCTTCTGCCATTGCACTCCTGCTTCTTGTGCCGCCCTGCCTGTTTACATGGGCGACCGCCGTGATGTTGTCCGACTGAATCAACACCGGCTTTCCTTGCAGGAGAAGTTCCGCCTGGCTTAGAGCATTGTAGATTGCTCTTAGTTCCAGAATGTTTATGTGAAGAGACTTTTCCAGACTCGTCCATACTCCCTGGAAGTTTCTTCCTTGTGTGACTGCTCCCCAGCCTCTCAGGCTGGCGTCCGTGGTCACCAGGATCCAATCCTGAATGCCGAATCTGCGGCCTTCTAATAGGTGAGCCTTCTGCAACCACCACAGAAGTGACACCCTTGTCTTTGGTGACAGGGTTATTCGCAGGTGCATCTGCAGATGCGACCCTGACCATTTGTCCAACAGATCCCTTTGGAATATTCTTGCATGGAATCTGCCGAATGGAATTGCTTCGTAAGAAGCCACCATTTTTCCCAGGACTCTTGTGCATTGATGTACTGACACTTTTCCTGGTTTTAGGAGGTTCCTGACCAGATCGGATAACTCCTTGGCTTTTTCCTCTGGAAGGAAAACCTTTTTCTGAACCGTGTCCAGAATCATTCCTAGGAACAGCAGACGAGTTGTCGGGATTAAATGGGATTTTGGAATATTCAGAATCCACCCGTGTTGTCTTAGCACCTCTTGAGATAGTGCTAAAGCTGTCTCCAGCTGTTCTCTGGACCTTGCCCTTATTAGGAGATCGTCCAAGTATGGGATAACTAATACGCCTTTTCTTCGAAGAAGAATCATCATCTCGGCCATTACCTTGGTAAAGACCCGAGGCGCCGTGGACAATCCGAACGGCAGCGTCTGAAACTGATAGTGACAGTTTTGAACAATGAACCTGAGGTACCCCTGGTGTGCGGGGTAAATCGGAACGTGTAGATACGCATCCTTGATGTCCAAGGATACCATAAAGTCCCCTTCTTCCAGGTTCGCTATCACTGCTCTGAGTGACTCCATCTTGAACTTGAACTTTTTTATGTAGAGGTTCAAGGACTTCAGATTTAGAATAGGCCTTACCGAGCCATCCGGCTTCGGTACCACAAATAGAGTGGAATAATACCCCTTTCCTTGTTGTAATAGGGGTACTTTGACTATCACCTGCTGAGCGTACAGCTTGTGAATGGCTTCCAACACCCTCTCCCTTTCGGAAGAGACGGTTGGTAAGGCAGACTTCAGGAAACGATGAGGAGGATCCGTCTCTAATTCCAACCTGTACCCCTGAGATATTATCTGCAGGATCCAGGGGTCTACCTGCGAGTGAGCCCACTGCGCGCTGTAATTTTTGAGACGGCCCCCCACTGTCCCCGAGTCCGCTTGAGAGGCCCCAGCGTCATGCTGAGGTTTTTGCAGGAGCCGGGGAGGGCTTCTGTTCCTGGGAAGGAGCTGCCTGTTGGTGTCTCTTCCCTCTTCCTCTGCCTCGTGGCAGGTACGACGAGCCCTTTGCTCTCTTATTTTTGTAGGAGCGAAAAGGCTGCGGTTGAAAGGTCGGTGCCTTTCTCTGTTGGGGAGTGACTTGAGGTAAAAAAGTGGATTTCCCGGCAGTAGCCGTGGCCACCAAGTCTGATAGACCAACTCCAAATAACTCCTCCCCTTTATACGGCAAAACCTCCATGTGACGTTTTGAATCCGCATCGCCTGTCCACTGTCGTGTCCATAAGGCTCTTCTGGCTGAAATGGACATAGCACTCACCCGAGATGCCAGTGTGCAAATATCCCTCTGTGCATCACGCATATAGATAAATGCATCCTTTATTTGTTCTAACGACAGTAAAACATTGTCCCTATCTAGGGTATCAATATTTTCAATCAGGGATTCTGACCAAACTACTCCAGCACTGCACATCCAGGCAGTTGCTATAGCTGGTCGTAGTATAACACCTGCATGTGTGTATATATTCTTTTGAATAACTTCCATCTTTCTATCTGATGGATCCTTAAGTGCGGCCGTCTCAGGAGAGGGTAACGCCACTTGTTTGGATAAGCGTGTGAGCGCCTTGTCCACCTTAGGGGGTGTTTCCCAGCGCGCCCTAACCTCTGGCGGGAAAGGGTATAATGCCAATAACTTTTTTGAAATTATCAACTTTTTATCAGGAGCAACCCACGCTTCATCACACACGTCATTTAATTCTTCTGATTCAGGAAAAACTGTTTGTAGTTTTTTCACACCATACATAATACCCTGTTTTACGGTATCTGTAGTATCAGCTAAATGTAACGTCTCCTTCATTGCCAAAATCATATAACGTGTGGCCCTACTGGAAAATACGTTTGAATTTCTACCGTCGTCACTGGAATCAGTGCCCGTGTCTGGGTCTGTGTCGACCGACTGAGGCAAAGGGCGTTTTACAGCCCCTGACGGTGTTTGAGGCGCCTGGACAGGCATTAATTGATTGTCCGGCCGCCTCATGTCCTCAACTGACTGTTTAAGGGAAGATAAACCATCACGTAATTCCACAAATAAAGGCATCCATTCTGGTGTCGACCCCCTGGGGGGTGACATCTGCATATTTGGCAATTGCTCCGCCTCCACACCAATATCGTCCTCATACATGTCGACACCACGTACCGACACACACCGCAAACTCACAGGGAATGCTCTAATGAAGACAGGACCCACTAGCCCTTTTGGGGAGACAGAGGGAGAGTCTGCCAGCACACACCACAAAGCGCTATATATACAAGGGATATCCTTATATTAAGTGCTCCCTTATAGCTGCTTTAATATATATATATATAGCCATTAATGTGCCCCCCCTCTCTGTTTTACCCTGTTTCTGTAGTGCAGTGCAGGGGAGAGACCTGGGAGCCGTTCTGACCAGCGGAGCTGTGACAGAAAATGGCGCCGTGTGCTGAGGAGATAGGCCCCGCCCCTTTTTCGGCGGGTTCTTCTCCCGCTATTTTTCCAGTCAGGCAGGGGTTAAATATCTCCATATAGCCCCTATGGGCTATATGTGAGGTATTTTTAGCCTTGTATAAGGTTTATATTTGCCTCTCAGAGCGCCCCCCCCCAGCGCTCTGCACCCTCAGTGACTGCCCAGTGAAGTGTGCTGAGAGGAAAATGGCGCACAGCTGCAGTGCTGTGCGCTACCTTATGAAGACTGAGGAGTCTTCAGCCGCCGGTTTCCGGACCTCTTCACGCTTCAGCATCTGCAAGGGGGTCGGCGGCGCGGCTCCGGGACCGGACTCCACGGCTGGGCCTGTGTTCGATCCCTCTGGAGCTAATGGTGTCCAGTAGCCAAGCAGCAAATCCACTCTGCATGCAGGTGAGTTTACTACTTTCCCCCTAAGTCCCACGTTGCAGTGATCCTGTTGCCAGCAGGACTCACTGTAAAGAAAAAAACCTAAACTAAACTTTCTCTAAGCAGCTCTTTAGGAGAGCCACCTAGATTGCACCCTTCTCGTTCGGGCACAAAATCTAACTGGAGTCTGGAGGAGGGTCATAGGGGGAGGAGCCAGTGCACACCACCTGACCTAGTAAAGCTTTACTTTTTTGTGCCCTGTCTCCTGCGGAGCCGCTATTCCCCATGGTCCTTTCAGGAACCCCAGCATCCACTTAGGACGATAGAGAAAATACGTTTGTTTCTTCACCGTCGACACTGGAGTCAGTGTCCGTGTCTGTGTCTGTGTCGACCGACTGAGGTAAAAGGACATTTTAACGCCCCTGACGGTGTTTTAGACGCCTGGACAGGTACTAATTGGTTTGCCGGCCGTCTCATGTCGTCAACCGACCTTGCAGCGTGTTGACATTATCACGTAATTCCTTAAATAAGCCATCCATTCCGGTGTCGACTCCCTAGAGAGTGACATCACCATTACCGGCAATTGCTCCGCCTCCTCACCAACATCGTCCTCATACATGTCGACACACAAGTACCGACACACAGCACACACACAGGGAATGCTCTGATAGAGGACAGGACCCCACTAGCCCTTTGGGGAGACAGAGGGAGAGTTTGCCAGCACACACCAAAAACGCTATATTATACAGGGACAACCTTTATATAAGTGTTTTTCCCTTATAGCATTTTAATATATATATACATATCGCCAAATAAGTGCCCCCCCTCTCTGTTTTAACCCTGTTTCTGTAGTGCAGTGCAGGGGAGAGCCTGGGAGCCTTCCTACCAGCCTTTCTGTGAGGGAAAATGGCGCTGTGTGCTGAGGAGAATAGGCCCCGCCCCCTTTTCGGCGGGCTTCTTCTCCCGTTTTTCTGAGACCTGGCAGGGGTTAAATACATCCATATAGCCTCCAGGGGCTATATGTGATGTATTTTTAGCCAGAATAAGGTATTATACATTGCTGCCCAGGGCGCCCCCAGCAACGCCCTGCACCCTCCGTGACCGTTGGTGTGAAGTGTGTGACAACAATGGCGCACAGCTGCAGTGCTGTGCGCTACCTTCATGAAGACTGAAAAGCCTTCTGCCGCCGGTTTCTGGACCTTCAATCTTCAGCATCTGCAAGGGGGGTCGGCGGCGCGGCTCCGGGACGAACCCCAGGGTGAGACCTGTGTTCCGACTCCCTCTGGAGCTAATGGTGTCCAGTAGCCTAAGAAGCCAATCCATCCTGCACGCAGGTGAGTTGAACTTCTCTCCCCTAAGTCCCTCGATGCAGTGAGCCTGTTGCCAGCAGGACTCACTGAAAATAAGAAACCTAAAAACTTTTTCTAAGCAGCTCCTTAAGAGAGCCACCTAGATTGCACCCTGCTCGGACGGGCACAAAAACCTAACTGAGGCTTGGAGGAGGGTCATAGGGGGAGGAGCCAGTACACACCACCTGATCCTAAAGCTTTAGTTTTGTGCCCTGTCTCCTGCAGAGCCGCTAATCCCCATGGTCCTGACGGAGTCCCCAGCATCCACTTAGGACGTCAGAGAAATGGGGCGTGACTTCGCGGGAGGACCCGCGATCGCGAGCCACGCCCCGTTTTCATCACTGAGAGGGCATGCCCAGCGCTCTGTGAGCCGCTGGCATGCCCCCTCTCCCTCTGAATCCAGTGAATAGACGCTAGATGCTAAGCAGGGCAGCGAGACACAGAGACTACCAACTGCCCCCCCCCCCCCCACCGCGGGACACTGCGGCCCGCGGGTGGGACAGCGGGACAGTCCCCAAAAAAATGGGACTGTCCCGCGAAAATCGGGACAGTTGGGAGGTATGTAATACTATTACTGTAGCTGCCACCACATCATGCAGATTTTTGTTTTTTTTACAGAACAGAGCTGCTGCACATGGCCAGTGGTGGCTGCTTATTATGCCAAGTTTGCTGTGTGTGTGAATCTGAGTTCTCAATAAGTGCACTGGACCAGAGAGTAGCTACCAGGAAGAACTGTCAGGAGCCATACCATGAGGTGGGAGAATGTGTGCTTAGAAAATGCAACACTGGTTCCACTATGTTTGGGAATGTATTTATTTATTTATTATGGTATGTTTAACCTTTTTCTGACCACTTATATTATGTATATTATTTACATGCGTTTGATACAGCCTATACCCTAGACCATCTATAGTTTTAAATTTTAATACTGTATTCAGTATTCAGTGTATAAAAAAACGATGTTTACATTAATGTCCAGGGTCATTACTAAGTTTTTCTATATCTCTCACAGATCCCCGCACTTACTCCAATGTTCCGCAGGCAAAGCGGGAGATTGTGAATTGCATTTTGAAACCCCCTCCTGTGTGTGACACTGCCCCCCCCCCCCCCCCCCCCTTCCTCATCTTATCCCTACACAACAAATCTGGCCAGGTCACAGAAGTCACTGCTATCCATGGCTTAGGTTGTGTTCTTCTCTTGACTCTTCCCTTACTGGCCCATGTATAGAGCCTGCTACACTCACACTCATGTCTCTATGTATATTTTACTGCACAAACTTCTATCTTTCCTTCCCCAACTTTAGAGTTGCTCTTGAGCTATTAGGCCCCCCCTCTTCCCCCTGCCTGACCCATGGTGGAGGTATGTTTCCAGGAGCCCACACTGAATGTGCCATTGCTTTACCTACTAATTCAGGTTTCTTCTTGGCTACCCTGGAGCAGAGTGTAGCACATCAGCCCATAGTGACCAGTGTCTGGTTCCTAAGCAGCAGGCAGCCTGAGGGTGGTGGCAGGATGGGCGAATCCACTCAGACACCTGTAGCCAGAGGGCTGGCACAGTGAAGGTGGGTAAGTGGTCAGTAACAGCCCGCAGCCTTATTTCCACCTGCACCACATCTCCCTGCAGGGTAGCAGCCACAAAGCTGTAGTGCTCCCTCCTCTTCCTGGCCAATAGTGTCCGCACAATGGGAGGTCATTCCGAGTTGATCGTAGCTGTGCTAATTTTAGCTACGATCAGGCACTCAGACATGTGGGTGGACGCCCAGCGCAGGGCTAGTCCGCCCCGCATGTCAGTGCCCCCCCACTCCCACAGAAATGCAAATCATTGCAAAGCGGCGATGCTTTTGCATCTCAGGAGTTACTCCCGGCCAGTGCAGCTCCTGCGGCTGGCCGGGAGAACCTCTTCGCTGCCCCGGGTTGCAGCGGCTGCATGTGACGTCACGCAGCCGCCGCGGCCCGCCCCCCCCCCCCGATGGTCCGGCCACGCCTGCATTGGTCGGACCGCGCCCCCTAAACGGCGGCTTAACGCCACATCCAGCTATCTCCTGCCCAGCGACCGCCTCTGCCTCAGAGGCGATCGCTAGGCAACGACGGCCTTCGGCCATCTGGCATGTGCCGGTGCACTGTGGTGCCGGCGCATGCGCAGTTCCGACCCAATTGCTGCGCTGCGATAAACTGCAGTGCGCGATCCAGTCCGAATGACCACCATTATTGGTCTCTGTGTCCACCTGGAAGTCCCGCAGCACTGGAGACTCACCGCCTTCCTCAAAGAAGAAGGCTTCACCTGGGCTAGCCTCGGGCAGTCCCACACAGATATTTCCCTTACTATGAAACTTGCTCCTAAATTCATTGGGCCATTTCAAATTCTACATGTTTTTAATCCAGTGGCATTCAGGTTTAAAGCTTCAATCTACACTCAAGATGCCTATGTGTTTTTATGTGAGGTGAAGTAAATTATGTACTCTAGAGTCTCCTGAGGATCCATTCCATATTTGGTGTAGTGGAAGAGTTTCTGTCCAAAGGAGACATTTTGGGTCAAGTCCTTGAATGTTCATGCCCTTCAACCGCTGCGCAAGTTCCATAAGAAGTGCCCATCCCCAGATAGGGGGAGGTAATGTCACAGCATGCCAAAGCTCGGCTTCTTCATACCATGTCTCGCAGTGCTGGTGCCAGTCTTTTGTTGTCTGACACCCACCTCAGTGATCTGCCTGTTTTCTGCCTCATTTCCTGTAGCTGCCAGTGCTGGTCCCCTCTGTGGTCATGTGACTCTCAGTGTTACCTGCATTCTGATTTGGTGCGTCTGCCGATTCTCCTTGCCAGCTCCCTTTGTATTGCTTCTTGTGGCTTCCTGGTTGTGACTTTGGCTTTCTCCTGAATTGATTCTGCCTGTCCCTTAGTACCGCATTGCCCGCCTGGTTCTGACCTGCTCATGATGACCACAGTCCAGTACACCTCTATTGCCTGCCTTTGAACTCTCCAGTGTTCACCATCCCATACATAGGAACCCAAACAGAAGGCTGCGATCTGCATCTCGGGCACTGCAAAGTTTAAACACCCCTTGGAGGGATCTATGGTGAAGGCCATCAATATATTACACTTCTGTTCTGGGTCTATGCAAATCCTATTAGTATGGTTAGCATCCATACCCTCCTAACAAGAGTTGTGACAGATGCAATATAGAGCCAGCAATTTCATTATGTTCACCACTTCAAGACTGTTTCTAGTAACTAGTGTGAGTGTTAGTGCACATGCATGACCAGACTTCACGCGTGCAAATGAAGCTAGCCGCCTCAGGCAGTGGTAGCCGTGCACAGGCAGAGTGATCCAAATGTATCCTTCTTTGCAACAAGGATCTCTTTTCCATAGGAAGGAGCGGGGCTCTGGAAGACAACGTCATCGGTTCAATTTTTGGTGTTTGATGAATAAAGGTCTCATGCAGGTATATGGGAACTGATGATAATTTAGGGGCTACAATCTAAGCAGGAGAATCTGAAAACAAATACACACACATAACCATCTGCATGTCTTAATTCAGAACATTCATCTGTAAAGAAAGAGTATGTATAAATCTAAAATAATGTTATCACCAGCAGTCTACTTTTCACAATATAGGGTTGTGGAAGTGAATCATAGTTAGGACAAAAAAGATTCCTGAGCATTGCACAAAAAGTTCTCTTGATCATGAATTTGTAAAGAGTTACAAAACCTTAGCTGGTAATTCTGACCTTCAGCAACCATAATCAGACAGAGTGGTTATCTTACATAACTCATTCCAAAAGCATTGTGTGCAATACTCTGTGAGGAAGCTCGCTGGGTTTCAGCAGATAAACTGAAAACGGCTCTTGCATTATTTAATGTCAGTGTTCATGAGTCAGATGTGAGGCAAGCTGCGTGGTAAGGGGGAATACCAATGAGGAAATGACGGCTCTACAAACATGGCAACCTTGGTCAAATACTTGTATGCTCCATATGGCTAACCCCAGAATATTTGCTTGGAAAGAACCTCATCCTAACAGTGAGGCATGAGAAGCCACCACCATGGTTTGGAAGCACTTTGCAGCAGTAGATCCTTCTATAAACTGATTCTATAAACTGACGGGACACTGCAACCATTGGGTAGGACTGTCCTGCCAAAATTGGGATGGTTGGGAGGTAACTAACTCAGACATACACATACAGTAACAAACCTATGTATGTTACTGTACGTGTATGTGTGAGTGAATATATGTATGTATGTATGTATGTGTATGTCTGTATGTATACATACCTCCCAACCATCCCAATTTTGGCAGAACAGTCATATACATCACACATACCACACAATTATACACATATATAGACACACACATATGCACATACAGTCATACGCATACATATAACAGTCACATAAATTTTGTCGAAGTCGAAAATATTATACTCACATCCAACATGTACAAACACCACACAGAGTGGCCTCCGTGCGTGTACTTGTTCTGCCGTGCGTGCGCAGACCCGCACGCTGCGTACATTGGCCTGCGAAGCCCTGCGTATTAGCGCATGTTATGAGTACATACGGTAGCATACGCATTTGCATAGAAATGCCACAAAGACATATCTGATATTTTATCCACATAGTGCATCATTTACACATAGTCTACACACACCACACCAGCAAGTTACATTTACTTAGAAAATAGAACAATAGAGATATCCAGCTTTACAGGATATGAGGGGACAGAATTAGGTTAGGACATAGTGTTTGGTATCCAGATGTACAGTATTTCAAGGGCTACATTCCGATTGCAGTTTGCAGATTATAGCATGCTCCTGCGCATAGATATGCGCAGGAATACAATATTCTTATCATACTGTAATTACTGTACTCGTGATATTCGGCGGGAACCCTGTGGAAGACATCTGCAAGTACACCTGGACCAAGCATCGCCCACATATTCAAACCAACCTATGACCCCTCATGTACTGTAAATGACCTGCCCCTTGACCTATGGATGAAAAGCTTAAAGTTTCCTTTGTATTATGTTTTGGACTATTGTATAAAAGCAAGGCCTCCTGGTCCGTCCCGGTCTATTCTCTGAAGGTCATCTTGCTAGACTGACTGAGGACCGGATCCGGGTGGCGCAGGCGAACAAACGTATGTACTATTGGTTGTAGCTTCTTCTCTGTGATATTGTTGTATTTGTCTGTATAAGCCTTTTAGTAAATATTTGTTGCTGTGTTGGACCACAACATAACATATAACTACTGGTGTCACATTCCATTCCTGTTAAGGGTTTAAAGTGTATTTCAGCCACACGTGTAGCTGCTTTGTGCTCACAGTGTGTCGGCGTGTGTACGCAAAGTGCGTACACATTACAGGGGTTACAGTTTGCATTCAGCAGCCGCAGCGGCCCGAACGCCTGTGTAATGAGATACTGCTTTTTCCTGTAAGTTAGACGAACTTAACAGTTGGGAGCTCGTCCGGTTCAATACATACTTACGGACTTGCAGGGCCTAACAGACTTTGGTCTAGCAACAAAGGGTGGAGACGTGTCTTAAGTAATTTTGTATTGTGTTCAAAACTATCTTGTGTTGTTAGACCACGTCTTTTCTGTATAGTCTTAGAGGTGCTGGTGCGAACCAAGGGATAAACAGGAAAAAAGCCATTTATTTTTCTTTGTGTGTGCAATTTTTGGCGCGAAAACGCGTACAAAGAGTGCTGATAGTTTGCATACATTCTCACATATTGTTGCCATAGGTTGTAATAGTCATTATAGATCTGTATAAAATTGGATATGTTTATTTGTTATATATTTGATATAGTTTGTTAAGGGAGTAATTATAAATTACACGAAATGCAGTTCCGGCCTAAACGTTTAGGTAAACACTCAAAGGAGGATCACCTTTGTGGACGACTTCCGGCGGGTGTAAGGAACAAGTGTATTGTGTAGTGAGCAGTAGGATTATTGCTTACATTGATAGTTAAATGTTTGGTATATTTTGGCGTGAACGCACGGTGAACACCTGGTACGTTGCGTGTGGTAAGCGTACGGGAATGTGCACGTAGCGCGGGAACGCACAGTGGTGTGCATACACACAGTTACGTGAAGCAGGGAGCGCAAGTTATAACCACACGCACGATAGCAGTTCAAGTTAAGGCGGGGTAAAGGATTTGTAGTTATACAATAGCAAGTAACTATCCGATTTTAAAAGCAGATTACTATAATAGTTTGTTTAAAGTGTACTACCTCTGGGACAAGCTATCAATCAAAGGGAGTGATATTTGTCTGTACAGAAAACATTGTGTATTAGTGTGAGCTGAAAGTAGGTGTGGATGCATTGAACCCCGGAGAAACCGGGATCCCATGAGAGATGCTGAGTTGGCAGAGGCTCAGTGGCGTGAAGGCTAGCGACCTTACGTTATAAGAGAAATACGCAAGTGGAGAAGGAACTTGCGGAGGAGCGTGATAGAGTATTTAAAGCAGATTACTATAATAGTTTGTTTAAAGTGTACTACCTCTGGGACAAGCTATCAATCAAAGGGAGTGATATTTTTCTGTACAGAAAACATTGTGTATTAGTGTGAGCTGAAAGTAGGTGTGGATGCATTGAACCCCGGAGAAACCGGGATCCCGTGAGAGATGCTGAGTTGGCAGAGGCTCAGTGGCGTGAAGGCTAGCGACCTTACGTTATAAGAGAAATACGCAAGTGGAGAAGGAACTTGCGGAGGAGCGTGATAGAGTATAGATTGTGAAGTATTGAAGTTAAGGTTTTCGTGTTAGGCTCCGGCTGTGGAGCAAAGCTAGTTGAATTCGACTCCTGTGATCTTAGGGCTTATAGATAACAAGTATCTATAGGCCGTGCGATTGGACCGCACATCTGTGTGTGCAATACGCGGTGCAACGTGATACCATTTGCATTCTTTTGCGCAAATTGCGTCATCATACGCGCTGTGTAGAGCATATGCAAACGTGATTTGTGTAAGGTAAAAGGAATTTTCGCTGACTCTCTCTCAGGAAGCATTCCAACAAACTTCTAACCTCCACTGGAAAAGGTGTTGTATTGATTCTGTTAATCCGTCAATAATTTCAGTGCTGAGGGGTCTGGTAGGGGCCTAGTCTGGGTACGCCGGGGTCACTATTGGAGTCAGTCGTGGTACTGGCCAGCGGAGGCAGGAGTGGTTGAAAAGCACTCGATAAGGACTTTTCACCGTCATCTCGATTGTTCATTTGGAGGTCGTGTTAAAAAGGCCCACGATGGGAGCCAAATGCACAAGTGGGAGGTATTCAGCAGCCAGGGTTCAGGCTGGAGAGCTGAGGTCAAGAGGGTCCGCTCGGTTGATAATGTGTGGGAAGTATGGTCCATACGCAGAGGCTTTTTGTGACGAATAGGTATGTATGACTGCTGATGATAGGGCATAATTTCCTAGGGTTGGTAGTTTTGAACCAGAGGTGCTGCAGAACGTAAGGAATAGAATATGTCTGATCAAATCTAAGAAACAGAGGATCAGACATAATGACTGTTTGAACATATGGCAACAAGAGGAAGACATGCAAAGGGAGCTTGCTCGCACAGCAAGTTCCAAACCAGACAGGAATGAGAATGCGAGTGCACCAACACCGCCATATGTCGATGGGGAGAAGGCTGCTATAACCAATGGTACATCGGTAAATGATAGAAATATGCATACCAATTGTACTAACCCTAATCCATACAAGTTGTATCCTGTTCTAAATTATCCCAAAGGTTGTAGTTCTGAGGAAGACGACGAGCCCAGCGTGATCTCAGCCCTCTCCCTGGCAGCCACCTCACAGGAAACACAGGTGGACACCACCCAACCAGTAAGAGTAGTGGCGGTGTCTTCCACTGGAAGGATGGGTGAGATCATAGCCACCGGTAGGTATGAGACTGTTCATAACGCAGAGACAGTAACGCCCCACAGTGAGCCGAATAGGAGTGAAATGGTTGGGTTACACCCTGTCTGGGTAATAGCAACTCCCAATGGGAGGACCGATAGCCAGGGAGTAACCCTAATCGAGAATACTGCAATGTATTGCCCGTGGACCAGATCAGAACTGCAGTCAATCATTTCAGAATTCCCCAATCCCAGGAGAGATTTAGCCAGATGCCAGGAGTTCATTAAGGATCTGGGTAATGCCCATGAACCTACAAACAGAAATTGGTGGACAGTGTTAAGAGCGTGCCTACCCCCTAATATTGACACACAGTAATTCATAGCTGATTGTAAAATAGAGATTGACAGCCCTCTAACTGATGAATACAATCAGGAGAACGTGAGACAAATCAATGTGCAATTAGGATTCTATTTCCCCACCGTTGTAAAGTGGAACAGAATTTTCACTATCAAACCGAGAGAAAATGAACTAGCATCTGAATATTTTCATAGAACTTTACAAGAAATGGCTAAATACACTGGGGTAAGGGACATAAAGAATGATGTGAACCATAGGAAGGTAGCTGTATCTGTGCTAATGGACGGACTCAAGGAGGCATTGAAAGTCAGGGTACGGACATCTTTACCTAATTGGAGCGTGGTAACTGTACAGGCTCTGAAGGAGTCTGCAATTGAACACAACAAAAATATCTCCAAATACAAAGAACAACAGGGGAATAGGTTGATGGTGATGAGTATGCAGGCTCTGAAAGGACAAACTACACAACCTATTCCCCAGGTGTTTGAAGGACCAAGAAAGAGAGTAAGTAGATGTTACACTTGCGGAAAGCAGGGACACTTTTCCAGAGAATGTAGGAATACAGGGACACATAGTAAGTATAGACCCCCTAGACGAAGAACATGAGCCACGTTATCAGACACATAGACGGGATCAAGGGACATATAGTAAGGATTTAAAGCCATATAGAAAGAAATATCACTGGTAAACACTAATTTGGCAAATAGGAGGAACGAAAGTGCAACATTACCATTTGACAAAACCTGCTGACGTTACAATTGGGCCTCTATGATGCTAAACCCTTTATTTTTTCCTAGCAGCAGTGGCCCCCGACTAACTTAATCGACAGAGATTTTGTTAAATGTGAAATACATATATTGTACGCCCGTTTAGGAAGTACAAGGTATGTTAGATACTCCTCAAAGACTAAGGTTGCATTCCACTGTTCTAGATTCATGTCCATCACAGGTAGAGGAAAAATTCTCACAGAATACCGGATTCTCTATGAACTTAGGATGGACAGGACACTGGATTGATGGCTGGGGTAGTCCCAGTATTGACACAACAAGCATAAGCTTTAAGGGGGGTAGACCAAGTAGTTAATCAATTCCCCCGTAGTGCCCAATCCAGTTGTCATTTTAATAAAATCCTCTACACCTCTACAAACTTATCTGTCACCAACCTCTATTCTGTTTTTCTTCACAAGTTTCCTCTGTATCTTTTGCATTCACAAGGGGGGGTACAATACATGGACCCGATCCCCCCCCCCCAAGGTTTTAATGACAGCCTGAGTATTGTCTCCCAGGCCCTACATGACTGTTTACAGTCCTTTCAGCTCGAGAATGGGTTGATGCTGATACAATATGTTGACTTGTTGTGTGCTGATTCATTTGAGTCGTCCCTTACCAACACAAGACACCAGGGCCAGTATTTACTAAGAATCCGAGTTTGTCCGATTTGTGTTTTTTTTTCTAAGTCCCAATCCGGGAATTCACTAAGCACAAATCTCGGCAGTGTTTGGACTATTCGTAATGGTTTGAATGACAACGTTCACAAATACGAATGAATAGACCATCGGTCAAACGCGGCTGTTATTACATAGAATACGGGAATTCACTATTCATTCGTATTTGGGTGTTAGTCTCTGAGTGCTCAAATGCGGTCGTATTTTTTTGCGATTCGTTAAAAAAAGCGGCAAAAAAATAGACCTGCTTTTTTCAGTCGTGTTTACATGTGTTGCAAATAAAAAATCACTCACACCTGAATTAGGATGCCTATAAAAGGATGTTAGGCCCATTTCAATACACCTACACTCAGAAATGGCAGCAGGACTGTGGGCCAGTGATCTTTTGTGTGCTGTGGGATTCCTCAGACTCAGACATCAGCCTGTAAGTAACCAGGGCCAAGAAACTGAACATGGTCAGCAGGTTGTACAGGTTCCGCGGAGGCTGCGCAGGCCTCGGTTTTTTAGGGGGCGTTTAAACTTGAACGCATTGTCCGATGATAAGGTCATACAGATGTTCCGTCTAAATCGTAACAACATTTTCCGTCTGTATGACCTTGTCAAACGAGGCCTAGACCCTGAGACAGCACGCTCTCGCTCTGTCTCAGGCCTGCACAAACTCCTGGCTGTGTTGCACTTTCTGGCTACTGGCAGCTTTCAGGCTGTGTATGGGGATGTCATAGGAATCTCACAGCCCTCATTTTCCAGAATCTTAACACAGGTGATGTATACCTAACTACCTCTTCTGTTTTGTGTTTGTTTTAATTTCTCGGTGGCCAGTTCTGTCCTAAAATCTCATGTTTATTGTTCTTTAAAATATACACACAGGTGTTGGCTGTTTTGCAGCCCCACATCGAGGCCTCAATCTGCTTCCCTACCCAGGAGTCTCAGTGGCATGCCGTCAGGGTAGATTTCTATGAGCTGGCTGGCATGCCCAATGTGCTTGGAGCCATAGATTGCACACACATTCAGCTGAGACCACCTAGGGGCAGGCAGCACATATATACAAACCGCCATTTCGAACACTCCACAAATGTGCAGGTGGTTTGTGATGCAAATCTCAAAATAATGAGTGTTGTTGCTGGTTACCCTGGGGGCTGCCATGACTCCTTCATCCTCAGTCAGTCATCCCTCTTTGATAAGTTTGAGGACGGACAAATGCCAGATTGATGGCTGCTGGGTATGTAATTTGATATGTGTAGGCCTGCGTATACTTTGTCCAAATACAGGTGCAGATGTATTAACCTGTAGAAGGCATAATAAAGTGAGAAACCAGTGATCTGTGCAAGGTGATAAAGGCACCAGCCAATCAGCTCCAATATGTAAATGAACATTTAGGAACAGATTGTCTGCTGCCTTTATTACCTTGCACATATCACTGGTTTTACACTTCCTTATGCCTTCTACAGGTTAATACATGTGCCCCACAGTGTGTTACTTATGTGTTGCTGTATCTTAACATGAATCACGTTACTATATCTGTCTTTTAGGTGATGGAGGATATGGCTGTTTCTCTTGACTTCTAACTCCATTGTCCAGACCTGATACCCCTGCTGAACACAATTACAATCATGCACATAAGTCCATGCAGAATGTGATAGAAAGATGTTTTGGTGTGCTGAAATCTAGGTTTCGGTGTCTGGATAAGTCTGGTGGGCTTTTGTTGTATAGTCCCTCCAAGGTGACTCAAATTGTGTTCTGCTGCTGCTTTCTTCATAACATGTGTTTGCAACAACATCTGCCACATGAGGAGGAGGAGGAGGAGGAGAAAGAAAGCAGCCAGCAAGCAGAGGAATTAGAGACATCTGGTGATACTTGGAGTACAGATGTAGGGAGGCAGGTTAGGCAAGAGATCATCAATCGCTATTTCTAAGGTAAGCTTGGTTTGCTTATTTCATTTGTTGTGTAATCATAAATAGATGTTTTGCCTTTTTTTCCCAAAACCATTACTCAGAATGTGTCTGTATCCTTGACACATACAAACATACCCTCGCTTTATGAAAAACAAATGTCGCATGTGTAGTGTGTGTATTTTTATTCTTAAAACAACAGATTATGAGTGGCATGCATTAAGTCTGGATAAGTGATCGTAAACTTGCAGTGCTAATTTCTTACAAGCCCACATAATCCATTTAGTATTTCACTTTATCATTGTGTGTAACGTCCTAATGCACAGGTTCACAACTCGGCCCTCAGGACCACACACAGTGCATGTTTTTCACGTAACCCAGTAGAAGCACAGGTGTATGAATTACTCACAGACATATGTTAAAAGGTTCACAGGTGGAGCTAATTATGTCACTTGTGATTCTGTGAGGAGACCTGCAAAACATGCACTGTGTGGGTTCCTGAGGGCCGAGTTTGAGAACCTGTGTTCCCAAAAAACACTCCTCAACATATAATATGTTAGCCTTGAGGAATACATGTGTCCCTATGTGTGATGCACCATCATATTTAAGACACACAAACTTACTGTAATCAGGAATAATTTATTTCCTAATGTTTGATGCTGTGTAAGTAAATACACAGTTTGCCACACATATACATTATTATACACATTCTTTGATTTTTGTTGTAAAAGTACATATTTGTTTGTTTCAGCATCATGTGTAAAAACATTCTTACTAATTTTTAACACACACAAACATGTCCCAACAATACTGACATTCATTTTTACAATGTTTTTTAAAACAAAACAAAGCCAACATATTACAAGCTTTTTACGCAGCTCAATTGTGTTCTTCTTGTAATGTTGTATAGAGAAGAAAGCTAAAATATGTATCAATAACATTGTAATTTTGATTGTCTGCAGGAAAAGAGAATGATTGGAATCTAGAAAGAGTAATGATTAGAAAAAAATCAAGTGGTCAGTTTACTTCCTGCTAACATGTATGTGTGGCTCCATCAACATTTCCCTCCTCCAATACAAAAAAAAATGGTAAAGAATAAATGTGCGTACAAATTTTATGTTTTGTTTGTACCACTTATAATTAATGATGTTGAAAAAGTGTCAAGGAGCTAAGTGTTATATATTTTTAGCCAAAAATACACTTACTAACTATTTTGAGTTACTTATCACAAATGTCTAACTTGTATTTTTTTCACGTTTTTTTGGTGGCTGCTTGTCCTGCCCTTTGCCTTTAGCACTGTCATGTTGTCGTGCTCTGGTGGAGCGTCTTGGTGGTGATGAGACTGGCGTGATATTTGGAGTAGTCATACCAGAACTGCTGCTTGTTTGCTGTTGGTGCATGCATCTGAGTGTTTCATTCAGGTTAGTGAGGGTGGCATTGAGTTCACGTGTAGCAGCATTTTGATTGTCTACTATTCGGAATAAACTTTCATTAATATTTTGATTGTTTTGAAAAATGCTCATATAACTTTGCTGTTGTCTGTGCTGTTCTTCCATTATGCGCTGTAAGTTGCCCATGACCTGTGTAATGTCTGTACGCATGAGTTCCATGGTATTGCCTATTCTGGTTGTTTGTTCATTTTGTCTACTCAGATTTCTTGATATTCTTCTGAGGTGAGATGGTAGGCTTGCAAACATTTGTGTCTGCTTACGCAGGCAATCTTCATTAGTGGCCTGCTGTCTAGCCCAAATGGACCAAAACACCTGATCAGGGCCTTGTGTTCCTGGTGTTGTTGGGCTGTGTTGTGGTGGTGGTGTGCTTTGCTGTGGTGGTGTAGTCACAGGCTCTGTGTTATGATTCCTGTACTCCAGACCGGAGGAGATCTTATGGCAGGGATCTGAGTACAGGGAAATAAGCTGGTTGTGGGAGCTGGATAGCCTAGTAACCCCTGGCGCCCTAACTCCGTTGTCTCGCCCGTGTTATCAGAAATCCCCTGCGAGACTATGGTTGCTTGAGCCCATGGCAGCCGCATTCGAAGGGCGGATTATGTCTGCCCAACCCCGATGCCCCCGCAGGTCTTAATGGGAGACAAGGGGAAGTCCGAGACAGGGTGATAACAAGGGGCCCTCTGACTAAGCAACCAGGCCAGGGGTTACAAGCTAACTAACTAAATCAAAAGGTATGTGCGGACTAGCCGCCAGGAAAAAGGACAACCAAGGATCCACTGATCCGACACTCCTATCCGGCTCCGCCGGACACCAGAGTGGATCTGTGGAAGCGGAATCCTCCGCAAAGCTCCAGAACACAATTAAACGAAATAATAAACAGAAGCGGACAAGCCGCAACACACGGCTGCGCCGCGACTCACGAACACCACCAGATGTTAAAGGTGCTCGGTCAGACTCCAGGAACAGATGGTAACTTCCGAGTACAGGATCTCTGAGGACAGGAACAACCGAAAAGACCGGGACTGGGAACTCTCTGCAGCAGACACAGGCAAACAGGAAGCTATCACCGGCGTCTGTAAGAAGTCCTGAGGGTGCCTTTATTCAGGCACCCTCCAATCAAGATCCAGACAGGACAATCAAATAGAAATGCCGTGCAGCTTGCATGCTGCACGGCCAGCACATCATCAGGGTAATGAGAATAGACCCAGCAACGGGGAACGCAGCTGAACGTGGCGTCCCCGTTGCTAAGGTCAGAGCGGCTCCGTGCACCCGGCGTCTTAGCGTTGCCAGGGAGCCGGCGGCTGAACGCGCACGGCGTCCCTGGTTGCTAGGCGCCGGGCCGCACGGCCGAGCGGACCCCGGCGCCTAACACTCTGGGGGGCTCATTCCTTGCATTAATGGGTGCATTTCTAAGATGTTTGTCTCCTCCATGTCACTGTGTTGCTGTTGTTGCGGAGGGATGCTGTTCCCAGGACTAGAAGCTGAAATGTTAAACAAATCTCCGTTAGCTATCCATATTTTTGAGAAATGTAAAAAAAATAACTACACATGGAACACATGTGATTCACTGTTGCTTACAACTATTCTGCCTAGCAACATCATCACTCATAGCTTAAATACATACATATGCCTGTTTGTGGCAAATGTGTCTGGTTACTTAATTGTGAAAGCAAACACTTTAGTTTTATTGTAGCTCACACATACTCCACCATAAAACATATTGGAATACATAATGTGTTACCTTATAGCTTTGTTCAAACAAACATAGTAATGTTTTTATATGTATTTTGCAATGTTACCTCAAACACACATGTGAAATTTGGAAAAACAACCTTACTTTTTGCAATAAAACCAACATGCTTTTTTGTTGCAGCATCTTACACACAATGTCATACTGTATGGCTCAAGTGGACATACATATCTTTACTGGATGTGGACAAGGACATTAAGCTTGGATTCCATTTCAGCTTTTACTTACTGCGGTAAGTATTTAAGTTTTTGATGTGTTTTGACTTAATGCGGTTATGAAATATTTTGATTACGTTCTGAAATTTTTCAATTTTTTTTCAGTTTGATACTCACAATCAAGATGAGGGGAGTGTGGATGACGTCTTGGAGATGTGTCCAAAATTTGGAGTGGGGGGACAGAACATACGGACGATAATCTTCGTGGCGGGGTAGCCTGCTGTGTTTGGGCCGGGACATACGACCTTGCTTTCTTTTCGGTCACAGGTTTTTTGTGGTGATGTCTTACAGAAGTGCCACTTCTGCTGCTCCATACTTCTTTTGATGGACCTTTTAATGAAAGTGCAATTTTGATATGGCCATTCCTTTACAAGCATAGCCTATACTACAATGGACACTTTACCTGCTTCCGCAGCGTCATCATCATCAGATGTGATAGGAGTTACTGGCCGACGAGTAGTACTGCTTTTTTCTAACACTGTATAAAAGAAAAAAAGAAATTTGTATCATGCTATTGTGTATACATCCACCCATTATGCTTATAAACATTTATTCTTTTAGAAATGCTTGGTTTTTATTTATAAAAAACATAAGGACCGGAAATATAAAAATAAAAAACAACAAAATAAAAACATTGACGAAAACACATGCACTATAGCAACATCAACACAGGAAAACATGTACAGGACACTGACATAGGCCACAAGTTAAAGAGAAAAAACAAAACACATCTTCATTTTGTATTGAAAGGATAAATATTACAGATGCAATATATAAATTGCTCTGTGATGTGGCACTCCAAAGACACATTTTACCACTATATGAGCCAAAACAAAATGTAGCAATTTAAAAAAAAAATACACTGCAGTGTGGTGTCACGGTACAAATACAAGCAAAAAAACAAACAAAAAAATAGTGTTATTTTAATTAAATAATTAACATTATCTAATAATGACATTACACATGTAAGTGGTTAACAAACCACTTTCCAGTACTCCAGCCTCTAACATGACAACCACTGTTTTTAAAACATTGCACATGGATCACTTAAATATAAAACATAGTCACAATTTTAAATAAAAAAACGGCCAAAAGGAAAACATTATTGCAGGACAATTCAGAGACACACCAAGTCCAAACTACACATGCAAAATATCTGTCAGAAAAACACATGACCTACAATAAAGTAAGATGTTACATTGGCTTTTGTATAAAACATTAACCAAAACAATGTATTTGCTGACACACACTTGAAGATGGGAGTAATCTGCAACGTCACATGACACACATTTAAAAACAAAACAAAAAAAAACATAGAATGTAAATGCAAATACACATGCTCACCATTCTTCCTGGGCCTATCTGAATCCCGGACATGGGTTGCAGAGACAACTTCTGGAGGGATTACACTCCGCATGGGCTCCTCATACTCCAGATAACTTGCAATATAGGGCTGCCCACCACCGGTTTTCCGAGCCGACTTGGCCTCCTTGGCCATTTTGGACTTGACACGTCGCTTTATGTCATAGTACCGTTTGCAGCACGTGTCCTCCGTCCGCTTGACCACCCCCTCACTATTGACAGCAGCAACAACTTTCGCCCACAACACCGTCTTCCTCCGTGTTGGCACCTTGGCGGACTCAGGGCCAATTAGCTGCCTCTGATACTTCATCAGCTCACGCACCAATGCCACATTTTCAGCAAAACTAAACTTTACATTCCGCCCAGTCTTAGTAGTGGTGCGTGGCTGCGGAGCACTCTGACTGTCACTATCACTTGAGGCTGCTGCAGCAACCTCACCCACCTCCTCCACCTCACTAACCTCACTAACACTCACCTCCTCCACCTGACCAACCTCCTCCCCCTCACTCACACCCTCCACCTCACCCACCTCTGAGTCACACATAATTGTGTGTCTAAACAGTTAACACAGGGAAAAAAAGACAAACAACACACTCCTCCACTACCACTACACAACTCACGCACACACACACACACACACACACACACACACACACACACAAACACTGACAAGGGACTATAAAGAAAAATAACTTGGACTAAAAATGAGACAAAACCACAAAATACAAGACAACAAGAATGACAAGACGACTTTCAAACACAATACCACACTCAGAAATCGCTAACAACACTCCTCACCAAACCACAAATTCACCTACCTCCACAGCACAACCTCCCTCCTCCTCACCACTAACTAAACCCACGAGGTGCGGACGGTTTGGGGCGTATTTATATGGTTGCGCACAGACACTCCTACCATCTGAAACACAACCAATCACGAACGGGGATGAAAATCAAAACTGAAAGTGAAAATGCGGCCGCGGGAAAAAAAAAACCCTGCCGCGTTTAACTTAGGGGAAAAAAACAGCAAATACAACAAAAACACATACGCACACGACAATGACGGACGTAAATGTGCCAAAAAAAACCGACTGCCATCGACATCGGAAAACACGACAACCATAAAGTCGACTGCTTCGTAACTTTGCGTATATGGATTCAAAATGTTGCATGAAAATGCACCCGATACAAAACGAGTTTAAACACTACACAAACCGACTCAAACACGAATATTAGTAAATATTGCCCCAGGTCTCAGGGAATAAACTACAGTTGTGTAGGACAAGGGTCAAATACCTGGGACGTAGTACTGGTACATGACTTGACAATCCATACACCACATGCCTTATTGGTCCTTAAAAGTTCTGCCCGAACCCGGTATGTCTCATCAGCACGATGGCACCAGTATTACTGCAGTGTGCCATGTCATGCACAAAGGGTGGAGGATGAGAATACGGGTGAAGGGAAATTTTGTATAGACATTAATATGCATGACGGTATGGAATATCTGAATGAGACCTTACTATGAGACCAGACATAAGTGACATAAGTTGGTGAACGCAGACCTGATATACTTTTTTTGCCTAATATTTTCTTTAGAGATGTTTTTACTCTACAAGCACCCTCACGCAAAATTAACACCGCACCACTGATGACATTCAACAATTAATTGAAATGCAAGATTTGTGTTCCCTATAGGAGAAGGGCATCTGGAAGGCGAAGGGATAAGGTCAGGAGTCCTCAGGACTTTGGAGAGATGGACAAGGTAAGCCAGTGGCCCCCAGGGCATATCTCCCAAGCCTAGCTGAAGCGGCACATGGTCTGACTCATCTGGGCAAGGACGGTATGTGCAAATTTGTAAGAGCCTACTGGAGTGCACCAGGGTTCTCTTCTCAGGCAAGCAAGAAAGCTATGACATGTCTTACTTGCTTGAGGAAGAATATTGGTAAGACGATACCGATGGAGCCATCCCATATCCCCCCTACAAACGGACCTTTTCAGGTAATACAAATCGGTTTCATACAGTTACCACCCTGTAGGAATTTAAAGTATGTTTTGGTATGTACTGATGTCTTTTCAAACTAGATAGAGGCATTCCCCGCCACCACAAATATTGCCGTATTCACGGCTAAGAAAATTGTACAAGAATTTGTGTGTAGATATGGTATCCCTAAAATTATTGAAAGTGATAGGGGTACCCATTTTAAAGGTGAAGTCTTTCAGGTCATGTGCAAGCTTATGGGTATTAATAGTAAGCTACATACTCCCTACCAGTCACAGGCCAGTGCGAAGGTGGAGAGAATGAATAGCACTATTAAGAACAAGCTGAGCAAAGTGATGGCTGAAACTGGACTGTTGTGGCCAGAAGCACTGCCACTAGTGTTGTACAGCATCAGAACCACTCCCAGGTCACCGCTTAACCTATCACCCTTTGAAATCTTTTTGGACGACAGCCCCACGTAATGATAGACCCCCAGGATGATCTGAAGTGCAATAATGAAATGACTGTGCAATATTTGGTTAGGATGAGCCAGTAACTGAGAAACCAGCAAAGGAATCTGAAACTGGCGATTCCTGGCCTACCAAACAGTAATTGTCATTACACTGAACCTGGGGACTATGTGATGATTCTAAATTTTCTACGCTCAGGTTGCTTCATTAACAGGTGGGAAGGACCGTATCAAGTTTTCTTGACCAGCACGACAGCACTGAAGGTTGCCGAGAGAGAGACTTGGGTCCACCTGTCCCACTGCAAGAAGGTCGCTGACCTGGAGAAAACTCGTGAGAAAGAGAATGGTGAAGGAGACCTAATATCACTAGAAAATCTGTTCCGGCAAGGCTGAAAGGCAGAACTGTTGAAAGCCACGACTGTTGAACGCGGTGAACAGCAAAATCAATGACGATTGTCTTATTTTTTTCTCTATCCAAACACCCACCCTCTTCATTTTTCCCCCCCAGATGGTCATGTGATTATCACTTCCAGTTAGATCTCCATCTTTCCGGTGAGTATTTGACCTCTATCCCTAACTCTAATGTAAACATTTTGAGAATGTCGACATTCCACCCACAGTTTAACCCTAATGTCAACATTCCTCCCACAGCATAGCCCTGATGTCAACATTCCTGACAACATTCCTTTTGACTACATCCCATTCACATACATATTCACATAGACATAGAATCACACCAGGCCCGGCACTACCTGCTCAGCAAAGGGATGCAGTGCAGGGAGGCACCAGGCTGGAGAGGCGCTCTCTCTGCTCTACATCCCTGCTGCTGTTAACAAGAAAGAAGAGGATGTGTAAGTGCGCAACCAACAGCAGCAGGTAACAAGAAAGAAGAGGATGTGTAAGTGCGCAACCAACAGCAGCAGGTAACAAGAAAGAAGAGGATGTGTAAGTGCGCAACCAACAGCAGCAGGTATACACTTTCTATCCCTGCTGCTGTGCCTGTCTCCCCTGCTGCTGCTGCCGGCTGATGTGTCTGTCACACTGTTTGGCAGACAGCAGCGTCGGCAGCTTGAGGCTCCCCTTACCCCCTGTGTCAGCTTCAGACTCCAGGGGAAAAAGGGGGTGGAGCTACATGGGACAGAGATGTGGAGCTACACAGAATGAAGGGGGAGGAGCTACATGGGTCCAGGCTGCCTGGTACAGGTCCGGCCAGCCAGACTACTGTGATAGGTAAGTAGTGGATGGAAAGACTGTGAGTGTAAGTGTACATGTATGTTTGTGTGTGTGTGTGTGTGTGTGTGTGTGTGTGTGTGTGTGTGTATGTATATGTGTCGGTTTAGCCATTATGTGTATAAGTGGCACTTCTGGGGGCATTATACATAAGCACACTACTACTGGGGTCATTATACACAAATGCACAACTACTGGGGGCATTATACATAATCGCACAACTACTGGAGGCATTATACATAAGTGCCCTACTACTGGGGGCATTAAACATAAGCACACAACTACTTGGGGCATTATACATAAGCCACAGCTAGTGGGGGCATTATACATAAGCGCACAACTACTGGGGGCATTATATTTATACATAAGCAGCGCTACTACTGGGGGCATTATACATAAGCGCACTACTACTGGAGGCATTATACATAAGCGCACAACTACTGGGGGCATTATACATAAGCGTACAACTACTGGGGGCATTATACATAAGCGCACAACTACTGGGGGCATTATACATAAGCAGCGCTACTACTGGGGGCATTATACATAAGCGCACAACAACTTGGGGCATTATACATAAGCGCACAACTAGTAGGGGCATTATACATAAGCGCACAACTACTGGGGCCATTATACATAAGCGCACAACTACTGGGGCATTATACATAAGCGCACTACTACTGGGGCCATTATACATAAGCGCACAACTACTGGGGGCATTATACATAAGCGCACTACTGCTGGGGGCATTATACATAAGCGCACAACTACTGGGGGCATTATACATAATCGCACAACTACTGGAGGCATTATACATAAGTGCCCTACTACTGGGGGCATTAAACATAAGCACACAACTACTTGGGGCATTATACATAAGCGCACTGCTAGTCGGGGCATTATACATAAGCGCACAACTACTGGGGGCATTATACATAAGCAGCGCTACTACTGGGGGCATTATACATAAGCGCACTACTACTGGAGGCATTATACATAAGCGCACAACTAGTGGGGGCATTATACATAAGCGCACAACTGCTGGGGGCATTATACATAAGCGTACAACTACTGGGGGCATTATACATAAGCGCACAACTACTGGGGGCATTATACATAAGCAGCTCTACTACTGGGGGCATTATACATAAGCGCACAACAACTTGGGGCATTATACATAAGCGCACAACTAGTGGGGGCATTATACATAAGCGCACAACTACTGGGGCCATTATACATAAGCGCACAACTACTGGGGCATTATACATAAGCTCACTACTACTGGGGCCATTATACATAAGCGCACAACTACTGGGGGCATTATACATAAGCGCACAACTACTGGGGCATTATACATAAGCGCACTACTACTGGGGCCATTATACATAAGCGCACAACTACTGGGCCATTATACATAAGCGCACAACTACTGGGGCATTATACATAAGCTCACTACTACTGGGGCCATTATACATAAGCGCACTACTGCTGGGGGCATTATACATAAGCGCACAACTACTGGGGCATTATACATAAGCGCACTACTACTGGGGCCATTATACATAAGCGCACAACTACTGGGGGCATTAAACATAATCGCACAACTACTGGAGGCATTATACATAAGTGCCCTACTACTGGGGGCATTAAACATAAGCACACAACTACTTGGGGCATTATACATAAGCGCACAGCTAGTGGGGTCATTATACATAAGCGCACAACTAGTGGGGGCATTATACATAAGCGCACAACTACTGGGGACATTATAAGCGCACAACTACTGGGGCATTATACATAAGCGCACTACTACTGGGGCCATTATACATAAGCGCACAACTACTGGGGGCATTATACATAAGCGCACTACTGCTGGGGGCATTATACATAAGCGCACAACTACTGGGGCATTATACATAAGCGCACTACTACTGGGGCCATTATACATAAGCGCACAACTACTGGGGGCATTATACATAAGCAGCGCTACTACTGGGGGCATTATACATAAGCGCACAACAACTTTGGGCATTATACATAAGCGCACAACTAGTGGGGGCATTATACATACTACCCCTACTCAGACTCCACCTCCCTCTTCTGATCTTTAGCTTGTCCTGCAACAGTTCTGCTCTGCACTGAAGCTGTAACTCAGGGGTGGCCAAACAATCGATCGCGGACATGCGACCAGCCGATCGCGATCCGCCGCCCATCCACCCGAGGCGAGTAGAGCGCAGCGCGCGCTTCTCCTGATTGCCGCCTTGCCCCTCAGTCGGGTCTCCGGCAGTGACGGCGGAGTGTATAGCTGAAATCAGGCGCCGGTTCGTTAGCCAATGAGAGCTCGAGGACCGACGCCTGATTTGAGATTTACACTCTGCCGTCACCGCTGGAGACCAGACTGAGAGGCAGGGTGGCAGGCAGGAGAAGCGCGCGCTGCGCTCTCTACACAGCGGTGAGCAGCACTGTCGGGGCATATGTGGCACTGTGGGGGCATATCTGTATCTGGCACTGTGGGGGCATATCTGGCACTGTGGGGGCAAATCTAGCATTATGGGCACATGGCACTGTGGGGTCATATCTGTATCTGGACTGTGGGGGAATATCTGGCACTGTGGGGTCATATGTGGCACTGTGGGGGCATGGCACTGTGGGGGCATATCTGTATCTGGCACTCTGGGGGCATATCTGGCACTGTGGGGGCAAATCTAGCACTGTGGGCACATGGCACTGTGGGGGCATATCTGTATCTGGCACTGTGGGGGCATATCTAGCACTGTGGGCACATGGCACTGTGGGGGTATATCTGGCACTGGGCACATGGCACTGTGGGGTCATATCTGTATCTGGCACTGTGGGGGCATATCTGGCACTGTGGGGGCATATCTGGCACTGTGGGGGCATATCTGGCACTGTGGGGTCATATGTGGCACTGTGGGGGCATATGTGGCACTATGGGGGCATATGTGGCACTGTGGGGGCATATCTGGCACTGTGGGGGCACATGGCACTGTGGGCACATGGCACTGTGGGGGCATATCTGTATCTGGCACTGTGGGGGCATATCTGTATCTGGCACTGTGGGGTCATATCTGGCACTGTGGGGTCATATCTGGCACTGTGGGCACATGGCACTATGGGGGCATATCTGTATCTGGCACTGTGGGGTCATATCTAGCACTGTGGGGTCATATCTGGCACTGTGGGGGCATATCTGGCACTGTGGGCACATGGACCTGTGGGGGCATATGTGTATCTGGCACTGTGGAGGCATATGTGTTTGAGGTTTTTACCTGTGGGGGCCAATGTGTTATTTCGTGCGAGACAGTCATTACACTCTTTTTTATTATACAACGCCCACTTTTTATTATGCCATGCCCCTTTTGGGGACGCCTGCGGCGCGCGCTATTATCCCACCTAGGTAGATCACAAAAGCTTTTCAGCTTTCAAAGTAGATCGCCGACTCCAAAAGTCTGGCCACCCCTGCTGTAACTAAAGGACCAGGGGCTCCGGAGGGAGGGGGACACGGGGCACTTGCCCTCTGTGTTCCTGCCTTAATCCAGCTCTGGTTGAACCCAACTGACATACTTTAGCAGTACCTGAATTATGTCCACAAATATCAATTCTGTAAATAAGTTATCCAAACTGCATCTAACCTGATGTATACTGTATAACTGATCAAAAAGTAATGTCTCCTTGATATCACAGTTACTAAATATAAAGGTTTCCCAACAGTTCCAATAAATTCCATGAATGTTTTAACATGACAAAGTAATAAAATGTGCTATGTATCCAATCAGATTATTTTGTTTGCCTTTATGAGAATTTAAGATAGTATTAGGCAAACTGGTAAATATCACCTTTTAGAATGTAAGCTCTCACAAGCAGGGCCCTCCTTCCCTCCATCCTTCCTCCTATAACTTGGCTGCGCTGCTGGTGGGAGAGTTGCTGCTGGCGGCAGAGTCTGGAGATGAGTAGAATCGGACCCTGCGTGCCTTAGAGGAGGCTCCGGAGTTTGGATGTAAAGTTCTACCACAGCATTTTGCAGCACCATACAATACCCTCTGGTCTACACAAGGTTGGTCAAAGGGTTCATCTAACAGCAATATATGGACCTAAAACATATCTCCAGGAAAGCAAAGCAACCTACATGCATCAGTGTTGGGAAGAACTTCCCAAACTAGGTCTGGTTCTAGGTCTACTAATCACACAGGGCATAAAGTTTAAGAGAGCCCCCTCCCCCCAATCCAACTACATCCAGAATTAAAAAGTAAAATAAATAATAACATTTTTATACACACATTGTCCCACACGGGAAAAAAAACACACACATAAGGGGTAAAAAAAATACATATTGGTCCCTACAGAAAAAAAACATTGTCCCCCCACTAGAAAACACACATTTATTGTCCCTATAGGAACAAAATAAAACACATATTGCATCCACAGTAAAATATTAAACCATAAATTAATTTCTCCATCCCCTTGCAGATGACTGACCTGTCACACTCGCACGGCAGAACTAGTTGCAGCTACTTCAACTTTCAGATGCAGCAGAAGAGAGGAACTGCCTAGCCCTCTCTAGCACTCAACCGTGGAACGCAGCGGCTTCAGTGACTCAGACATCACAGTGCACTATGCGGGTGGCAACCACATGCGGCCACTTAAATGACTGGAATGACCGCCCAGCTGGGCCTACCCCATAAAATGCCATGATTGTGTTTGGTGGTTTTACCTGCAATTTAGGTTTGATAAACAAAATGATTGGACACCTTTTTTTATCTCTAATTCTTTTTTTGTTCTAAGCTTTAAATTCAGAAAATAAATGAGACATTAAACTGCATAAATTTCAATAAAAACTAGAAAATTGGAGTGTTCTAAGACTTTTGACTGGTAATGTAGTGTGTGCATATATCTATATCTTGATAAATCTGTATCTGTCTCACTGCACTAGCATGCCCTTTTGAATCAAGTGTTTTTTATTGTTTTTGCAAGAGAATGAAAAGAAAACCAGAAAAAAATAAAAAATATATAAAAACATTACAATAAACAGTCCAGTTAAACCATTACAAAGTCAAATTTGTGCTTTCCAAATAACTACTCTGTAAAGTAGCGTTATTGTGTGAATACCAAACAGCATTCACTTAAATTTTTAGAATAATATTAATCAACTACAGAAGAAAACAAATAGAACAAAATACGTGCTGTATTGCGTGAAGGGGGAGAGGAGCGTAGAGATGGCCGGTCCGCACCAGGAGCAACACATCACCACAGACAGTATCTATGACCAATGTTTAAAGTGAGGGGTCAATAAAGTATTGAGAGTTTCTCCATAAACCCCATATCTTATCAAATTTCAGTAGTAAATTCAGTTTAGTGTACATTAAGCGTTCATGAGAAAGAGTAGCATTCACAAGAGCAACCCTTTCAGCAGATGACGGGGGAGCATGAGCCATCCAATTACGAGTGATGCATACACGGGCCAATGCCAGGACTATGGTTACATAAAGATAGGAGTGTGCTGGGAGGCAGTCCCTCAAATCAAGGCCGAATATGCAAATGCGTGGATTCATCAGAGGAACTCGGACACCCGTATGATCGATAGATGTGACATTTTCCCAAAAGGCATTCACCCACGGGCATAGCCAGAGCAAATGCCAGAAACCAGCAGCTGGAGCAGAACACCTCAGACATTTATCAGAAGTCGAGCCTCCAATCTTAAACAGACGGGAAGGCGTCCAGTAGACTCTGTGTAAAATATATAGTTGTATCTGCTGGAATATAGCACTCGCCGAGGCCGCACGCGGGGAGGCCAGGATATGTGTCCAATCTTCCTCATCAATATCACCTAAATCCCGGTCAGCCCATCCAATCCAGAGGAGGAGAGGAGGGAGGAGTACGAAGACGAGACCCTCCCGCGAGAAGGCAAAGTGCGAATCATCTTGTGAACAGGGGATTCAGAGAGTAGCAGAGCAGAGCCCCACCACTGTGCCGTCAGAGTATGCCGGAGCTGTAAATAACGAAAAAAAATAACGTCTAGGAATATTATATGTAGTAGACAGATACTCAAAGCTATGGAGCACCCCATCCTGATAAAGTTGCCCCACAGCAGACACCTCATACGAAATCCATACAGAGCTACCCTCCAATCCAAAAAGTTCGGAAAAATTTACATTGTTCCAAAGAGGAGAACAAGGATCCACAGTGGAGTCTCCCAGCAGCCTCTCAGTCACCAACCATACTCTACGAGCCTGCTGTAATAAAGGGGGGAGGGAGGATAATGAAGACTTTGCCAACAGAAACTGTACTGGAGAAAATGAGAGCCCAGCCTTATCCAAAAGAGCCACCGGTAGGTTCCCGTAATCCCCCGGAGTAACCCATTCATAGAGTTGTACTAATTGGGCAGCTAAATAATATAGTCGTATATCAGGTAATGCCAAGCCTCCTTCCGATTTTGGTCTACAGAGTGTTTTATATGCAATACGTGCCCGTTTAGCACCCCAGATAAAAGAAGCAATATATCGGGAAATCAGCAAAAATTGTGAGGCAGGGATGTAGACTGGTGCATGCTGCAGTATATAAAGAAATTTAGGTTGAATAATCATTGTTATAATATTCACACGGCCCGTTACAGTTAAAGGGAGTTTCTGCCAAATTCGCGACCTGATGCGCAAATGATCAATCTGGGGAGTCAGATTCAAAGCGACAAAATCTTTTGGGGAATGAGAGATTTGAATACCAAGGTACTTAAACTGGGTGCACCACTGAAGGGGAAGATCGTAAGAGGGCAGAGGTGACATAGAGGAACTTAACGGGAACACCACCGATTTACCCCAATTAATACAGATACCCGAAAAAAAAACAAACTCCCGGACCAGGTCTAGGAGAGCGCGCAAGGAGGGGAATATATCTATTAGAAATAATATCATATAATCCGCATATAAACCAATTTTTTCTTCTTGACCCACAACTCTAAGTCCCACTATATTTGTATCAACTCTAACTGCGCAAGCCAATGGCTCTATAGCATGAGAAAAAAGCAGTGGGGACAAAGGGCACCCCTGTCGAGTCCCCCGCGCTAACAGAAAAGACTCAGTAGTAAAACAATTAACCACAACTCTCGGAGCCGGGCAGGAATATAAAAGTTTAACCCAGGACAGAAAATTCGGGCCTACCCCAAATCTGGCAAGGGCCTCCCAGAGATACACCCATTCTACAGAGTCAAAAGTACGGGCAGCATCGAGGGAAACCACTACCGCACCGTCCAACTCGTCCCCCGCCAACTGCATATATGTAAATAATCGTCTGAGATTGACAGTGGTAGATCTGCCTGGCATAAAGCCTGTTTGATCACAATGAACGTTACGAGTCTAGGAGGAGAGGATCCTTACCCGGCTTCGGAATCAGCACCACCAGTGCATCCACCATAGAAGGGGGAAGAGTGCCATCCCACAACAGTAATTTAAATAACAACAGGAGTTTGGGGGCAAAAAAATCCAAGTGGGTTTTGTACAGTTCAATAGGGAGACCATCAACCCCTGTTACTGGGAAAGGACCTAACAGCATTTTCAACCTCTTCCAGTGTAATGGGCGTGTCCAAAAATTGTCGGGACTCAGGGCTCAGAGAAGGGACATCTATCTTATCAAAATAGTCAGATAAAGCTGAGTATGTATATTGTGCTCTGGATTTATAAACATCAGAAAAATAGGTATAAAAGCTAGAAGCTATAGAGGGCGTGTCAGTACAGACAGCACCAGACATACTCATAATGCTATGCACAGTGGCGGGGGGCGTCTCCTGTCTAGCCAAATAGGCCAGAAATTTTCCTGAGCGATCTCCCTGAATGTAGAAATCATGGGCACGGAACAGCAAACACCTTTTTGATTTATCAAGGAGTAGGTCCGTTAGTTGCCTATGAACAATCAGCCATTCCACCCGATCTGCAGCAAGGCCACTGCGCAAATAAGTCTGTTCGAGCTCAGAACTCCTCCTCTCCAACTCCTCCTCAGATTTTCTGCTAGCTATCTTCAACTGGGCAACTCTGGATATCAGTGAACCCTGCAGGAAGGCTTTATAAGCATCCCATACCAACAAAGCATTATTACAGATAGGATTATTAATAAAAAAACTCGTCCCAAAGCACAATTAGTTCAGAGGCTGCACCCATCGGGGTCAGCCAAAAGGGGTCAAACTTCCAAAATGATGCCCCCCTAGGTATATCAAAACATAGAGACAGCAATATAGGGGAATGATCAGATATCCCACGTGGTAAATATCTCACTGAAGACACACAGGGAAGTAGGGAGCACGTAAGCAATGCCATATCAATACGGGAACATACTCCATACGAGCTAGAGAAGCAGGAAAAACAACTGACAGAAGGGTTACGCAGACGCCACACATCCACAAGTCCAAGCTCAGAGATTAAACGGGCAAAGGGAGTGGGTCCAGAAACCACACTCCGAGCAGCAGGCCTCCATCTATCGGTAGCCTCATTCAAAACAGCATTAAAGTCACCAATGCAAATGGCTGGAGCGGAGGGAAACTCCTGCATAAAGGCGCACGGTTTCACCAAAATTCCAGAATTATACAGAGGAGGTATATATATATATATATATATATATATAGTAAAGTGGGTGCCCGGCACTCTGGACTCAGTAAATAGGGTAAATGATAAGCCCTCTGGTGCTGTCACCAGAGGGCTTATCATTTACCCTATTTACTGAGTCCAGAGTGCCGGGCACCCACTTTACTACTCATACGTGAACAACGTCAGCACGGGCACCGGACCAAGCCACTCATCCAACAAAGAGTGCCAGACCACCACATACCTATATATATATATATATATATAGCAAGCAGCAGAAATGCGGAACCCTGTATCGTGCCAGCCAAAAACACATAACACCCTAGCGGATCAAGTTGGACCTTAGTACAGGCAAAATTCAAATGTTTATGAATCAATATGGAAACCCCCCCTAGAACTGGAATGGAAAGTGGAGTGATACGCCCACCCCACCCAGGGTTTCTTAAGCGAGAGAACTCAACTACCAGTAAGATGCGTCTCCATAAGACAAACTAGGCCAGGATTCTGGGACTTAACATATTTTAAAACTAGGGAACGTTTAACCCTATCATTAAGGCCCCTAATGTTCCATGAAAAACATTTACCATATAGACGTATAACACTTAAGTATGACAACAGCGAAGCATCGGTACCCCAGCGCGACATCGGCCATCCCCCACGCAATCACAAGGCAAATATAACACAGCACATTCAGAGCAAATAGCACAATAAAAGCAGATGTAAGAAAAAAAAGCACATAACAATAATAGTAAGAAAAATAGCAACACCCAATCACCCCCTCCCCGCATACCAACCCAAACATAGGTACACCTAATCTCAAACATTATATCGACTCTAGGGGAGAGTCAAATTAACTAAGAAAAACTATTTGCGGGGCAACCAAACCCCATAACCTTTAGGACATGAAGTCCCCAGCCTAACATCAGGAACATTGCCAATAACAGAGATGCAATAACCGTGGCTAAAGACACTCCTATAAAAACCCAGCACTCAAATGACACAACAGAGATGCTAGAAAAAGAGAAAAGCAATGTAAAGAAGAAAAAAACATATATAAAAGTCTCTCAGGGTGGGGCAGCACGATGTTGAGGTTGTAGATCAATCCAGGCAGATGCATCCCTGGGGGTATCAAAGAAATGAGTGTGGTTGCCAGACACCACCCGAAGACGAGCAGGATACATCATAGAATATTGTAGTTGAAGATTACGAAGCCGCTGTTTAACCTGCGTAAACTGCGCACGGGACTTCTGGACCTCAGCCGAAAAGTCCTGAAAAACAGACACCCGCTGACCTCCATGCTCCAGCGGGCCTTTAACCCTAGCAAGTCGTAGGATAGCATCCCTGTCCTTGTAATGAAGAATTTTAGCAATGAAGGTCCTAGGCGGTGCGCCCGGGGGAAGAGGACGAGTAGGAACATGGTGGGCCCTTTCAATAGCAAACTGTGGAGTAAACGAATCCTTGCCGAATGTGGATAACAGCCAGGATTCCAGAAATTGTTCTGGCTGAGAACCCTCCGCCTTTTCTGGTAGGCCCACAAAACGAACATTATTCCGTCTGAGACGCCCCTCGATATCCGTCAATTTAAGCTTGCACGCAGACATCTCCGTTTCCAGGGAAGCAAGCCGGGCGGGGACAGGCATACAGGAGTCTTCCAACGAAGAAATGCGGTACTCTGTCTCCCCAACTCTATACCGGAGTTTCTGCATATCTTGGCGTATAATTGAAATGTCAATATGAACTTCCGCCACTCTATCCGCGAGCCACTTCTCAGAATCCGTAATGGCTTGCAAAAGTTGAGACATAGTAACCTCAGCAACCTCCGCTATGCTGGATAAGGGAGGAGAGGAGGGGGCCGGTGACGATACAGAAGAAACAGGAGTGCGTTCTACGTGAGCAAATTTTGCTAAATGGGCCGCAGCAGAGGAGCGACGTTTTCGGACCATCAGGTTTACAGAACAGGCCCAGACGAATAAAAATTTGTGTTCTAAATCCCAGGACAGGCAAAAACGTAGAAATGCAGAAGGAAGGCAGAGGAATGTCAGTGCCAATATAGGAATATGCACTATGATAGGTGTGTCAGCGATGAGCTATACAGCACTGGAGCACAGAGGGGAAGGGGGTGGTAGATGCAGGAGAGGGACCACCAACCCGCACAACCCCACAACTCTCAGACCCAGTAGAGACCAATAAGCTGCAGCAGGGCCATCTAAACTGTTCTTTCTTGCAGGTATCAGGAGCTAATATAGTAATTAAACAGGGATCCCCCCCACAGTGGTACAAGCACAGGTCACTACTCCCCCAGGCAGTGGAGGAGAGACTGAGTGACCGTCCAGATAGGCCAAGCAGATCAGGCAGCAGGAGAGGTCCAGGCGGGAGCAATATCGCGCTCCCCGCCAGCCACCTATACCCAGCGCCTCCAGCAGAAGATCCGGCACCAGGGGAGAGTCAGGACACAGCTCGGCCAGGACAGCGGGCGCCGCGGACCACACTCCAGGAGAGGGCAGGCACTCGATCCGGCCAGCCAGTAGCGCAGAGCAGGCGGAGGCCGCGACCTCTGCCAACCGCAATATGGCGCCCGGCAGGGACTCACGGGCAGCGGCTCCACAGCGGTAATCGAGCACAGGAGGGGTCAGGTCCGCAGGCGCCCACGGCAGCGTGATCACACGGAGCGTCCCCCAGGCAGCAGCAGGGCAGAGCAGGTTAGTGAGGGGGTATAATCAGGACCACGAACCCAGTCAGGAGAAATTCAAGATGGCGCGGGCCGGTCCCGGCCAGAGAAGCACAGCACCTATGAATTCCCCCGACTAGCATGCCCTTTTACTGTACTCGTGCTGTCACTATATGGTGTTACATCTCTCTCCTAGGCTATCTGGATGAGTCCCAAGTGGTACTAATACCAAAAATGTTACTTTCTTAATTTGAAGCCGGTTCTGCATGGTAATGGGCACCACTATCTTGCCTGTGATCAGCTGACCACTATTCAACCAATCTTTGAGCTCATTCCATGCACATGACTCCTCTGACTAATCAGCAGCCAGGGCACTCTGTATAAGTCTCTCCTTAGCCACGGTTCTTTACCAGAACAACTTACGCTGTATCCTGCTTGTTAGCTTCCACACAAATAAACCACTAGCGCAACTTAAGCCACCAATATTAAATATATCCAAAGAATTTATACAAATGCCGCTCCCAACTTGGCAACACTGTTCTGCCAAGTAAACTATTAACTACGAAATGAGGTAAAAAACCCCAAAGTTTCACCAAGGGAGTGCAATTGATATAAATTTATTTAGAACACAATATAAACATAAATATAAATAAAAGACAGCACATATATTACATATAATTAAATAACTTAAATTTAAAAAGTTTATTAGAAATGTATAATAACATCACTTCATTGTATAATGCATATCTCCCAACTTTTCTGTATCCCAAGGAGGGACACCTTCGCACATCCGAAGGTGCGTGGCCAAAATTAGGGGCGTGGCCTCACAGCTAGGAGCATCTATTCATTGCTGCTCTGCTCAGATCTCACATCTCCCAACTGCCCCCCCTCCCACCATGGGACACTGCGACCTGTGGGTGGGAGAGCGGGACAGACTGTGAAAAACGGACCTGTGCCACCAAAATCAGAACAGTTGGGAGGTATGTAATGGATCTAGCACTTATGCTCCACTGTTAGCATGAACAGTAATGACACATTGTCAGGGAATTAAGCAAACCTCCACAGGGTGCATACAGTTAAGGGGGATAAACATCTAGAGATGTGTGCTGAGTGGAGGGGGGCACTCACTTCACACAGCAGTGAAGTGAGCGACCTCACTAGATTGTGCCTGCATGCAGGCCAATCTAGAGTCAGCGATAGCGACACATATGGGCCGTGCATCGCTATCGGCACACACACGGAGAGATCCGTGCTTAATTTCTGTCAGCTTGCTTAGAAATGTCAACAGATGAAATGTTAACATTGTCAGAATGTCAACAGTAGGGTTAGGCTGCATCCAGGAGGGTAAGGCTGCAATGGGTGTTAGGGCTCGGTATAAGGAGGATCGGAGGTCTGACCGAGAAATGACGATCACATTACAGCAGGGACCCAGGAAGATGCTGCTGCAGCTGTCTGGAGCAGGTAAGTCACTGTTGGGACACCATGGAAGATGTGATGACATTCTAACATGTCGAAAATGTCATCACTGTCCACATGATGTCAACATGGCCAGATTTGAGAGTATAATCATGTTGACATGACTGTCGACATATTAATCCCAACCTGATAGAGATAGAAATAAATGTGTGCATTTTTATAGTAGTAACTTTAATTGTTCTCTAAACAATTGATTGTTTTAAGAAATAAAGTGGGATGTAATGAAGTCTGAGTTCAGCGGGCATGTGAGATGCCCGCTGAACCTGGACTTTTTTTCAAGGGGCAATAATGTATAAGGCATGATTTAGCCTTGTACCTGATTGCCCTTTTAAAAAAAGTCTGAGTTTGGCTGGCCACCGAACTCAGACTTCATTACATCCCGCCCATAATTAGATGACTACAGGCATGGTGCCATGAATTCTTATAAAAAGCCTATTATAAGGGAATCCCCATGGTATTATTCCACATTCTTGTGCCTTGTTGTCTTCATTCAAGTGAGCTGAACCATGCAGTAAATGCACACACACAACAGAGAAATAGGGGAGGTGAACCAGATCAGAGAGGTACCAAGGGGTAAATTTACTAAGTTGGGAGTTCTATTTAAGATGAGATGTTGCCCATAGCAAACAATTTATGGTATCTTTTGTGCACATTTTGAATACACTTTTTTTCTAAACTGGAGAGTGCCGCCTGGTTCCTGTGTGTGCATGTGTCACATATATAAAGGGGATAAGTAGACCTGACCCAGGGAACCTACAATCCTCTATTGTATATTCCGGATGGCACCCTGGTGGAAGTTTTTATATATATATATATATATATATATATATATATATATATATATATACACTGCTCAAAAAAATAAAGGGAACACTTAAACAACACAATGTAACTCCAAGTCAATCACACTTCTGTGAAATCAAACTGTCCACTTAGGAAGCAACATTGATTGACAATCAATTTCACATGCTGTTGTGCAAATGGAATAGACAACAGGTGGAAATTATAGGCAATTAGCAAGACACCCCCAATAAAGGAGTTGTTCTGCAGGTGGTGACCACAGACCACTTCTCCACTCCTATGCTTTCTGGCTGATGTTTTGGTCACTTTTGAAAGCTGGCAGTGCTTTCACTCTAGTGGTAGCATGAGACGGAGTCTACAACCCACACAAGTGGCTCAGGTAGTGCATGTCATCCAGGATGGCACATCAATGCGAGCTCTGGCAAGAAGGTTTGCTGTGTCTGTCAGCGTAGTGTCCAGAGCATGGAGGCGCTACCAGGAGACAGGCCAGTACATCAAGAGACATGGAGGAGGCTGTAGGAGGGCAACAACCCAGCAGCAGGACCGCTACCTCCGTCTTTGTGCAAGGAGGAACAGGAGGAGCTCTGCCAGAGCCCTGCAAAATGACATTCAGCAAGCCACAAATGTGCATGTGTCTACTCAAACGATCAGAAACAGACTCCATGAGGGTGGTATGAGGGCCTGACATCCACAGGTGGGGGTTGTGCTTAAAGCCCAACACCGTGCAGGACGTTTGGCATTTGCCAGAGAACACCAAGATTGGCAAATTCGCCACTGGCGCCCTGTGCTCTTCACAGATGAAAGCAGGTTCTCACTGAGCACATGTGACAGACGTGACAGAGTCTGGAGACGCCAAGGAGAACGTTCTGCTGCCTGCAACATCCTCCAGCATGACCGGTTTGGCAGTGGGTCAGTAATGGTGTGGGGTGGCATTTCTTTGGGGGGCCGCACAGCCCGCCATGTGCTCACCAGAGGTAGCCTGACTGCCATTAGGTACCGAGATGAGATCCTCAGACCCCTTGTGAGACCATATGCTGGTGCAGTTGGCCCTGGGTTCCTCCTAATGCAAGACAATGCTAGACCTCATGTGGCTGGAGTGTGTCAGCAGTTCCTGCAAGACGAAGGTATTGATGCTATGGACTGGCCCGCCCGTTCCCCAGACCTGAATCCAATTGAGCACATCTGGGACATCATGTCTTGCTCCATCCACCACAGACTGTCCAGGAGTTGGCGAATGCTTTAGTCCAAGTCTGGGAGATCCCTCAGGAGACCATCCGCTACCTCATCAGGAGCACGCCCAGGCGTTGTAGGGAGGTCAGACAGGCACGTGGAGGCCACACACACTACTGAGCCTCATTTTTACTTGTTTTAAGGACATTACATCAAAGTTGGATCAGCCTGTAGTGTGTTTTTCCACTTTAATTTTGAGGGTGACTCCAAATCCAGACCTCCATGGGTTAATAAATTTGATTTCCATTGATAATTTTTGTGTGATTTTGTTGTCAGCACATTCAACTATGTAAAGAACAAAGTATTTAATAAGAATATTTCATTCATTTAGATCTAGGATGTGTTATTTTAGTGTTCCCTTTATTTTTTTGAGCAGTGTATATCTATATATATAATATATACAGTATATTGAGTGCCAGCCATACGTGACTCTGTGTGTGTGTATATATATACATATATATATATATGTATATATTCTGTTTTATTTGTTGTCATTATCATATATTCCCCATTTGGGTAATATAAAGTGAAGTATAAGCAAAAATAGAATAACGGGTAGAAAAAGAAAATAATTTTGTGTAAATAAAGAATGTTTTAAAATTCACAATGCTATGTACCATCTTTATTCAAAATTATTGCTGATATTGCTGTTTATTGTGAGATGTTCAATTTCCAGTTCTCAACCCTGTCTATATTTTGTTTCTTGACATGTATTGCACTGGGTGTAGTATGTTATGCCGGCGGTCGGGCTCCCGGTGGCCAGCATACCGGCGCCGGAATCCCGACCGCCAGCATAGACAGCTGGGCGAGCGCAAATGAGCCCCTTGCGGGATTGCTGCGCTCGCCATGCTGCGGGCACAGTGGTGCGCTATGCGCGCCACGCTATCTATTCTCCCTCCAGGGAGCCCGGCCGCCGTCAAACTGAAGACCACCCATTGCACCTTACTGGTTACATTACTAACAAGAGATAGTAACAAATCTCTCTAAAGCATCAGATTTTTACCCAAGTGATACTTTTGTTTCTTTCAAGAATATCAATGCAATGCAGCTGTCATTGAATATAATTGTCTCTTATTCCACCAGACTTAGGGTGGGTACACACCAGGACGACATTGTGTAAAAAGCCGCGATGCGATCTAATGGAAAAAGTGCTGAATCGTAGCTGGTTTGCAGACGATTTGCGATCCGATGCGCGTACCTGCTGCTCGTATGTCAAATTGGAGATCTAGACCTGCTGCAGTAAAGATTTGTCAATCCGACCTCCGATTGGGTGCTGATCGTGTGTGTTTGAATCGTGCAACCATCATGCGACCTGCATTATTTGAGTGGAATTTCTGGTAAACACCCACCCGGTGTAGTCTTCTCCAGTGTCGTGCGGTGTACCAGCAGTGCAGACACCCACTCTCTTCTCTGATTTGGGATACCCATCTGATTTCATCCTGTGGTATGTGTACTCCTGGCCACCATTGCTTTCCTATGCCCATACTATCTATCAATACCTGTGTATGCCCACTGATTGTTTGATATATGGCCACACTGCCCATCAATGCTTTTATGTGCCCACTGATTGGTTTATATATGACCACACTGGCCAACAATGTTTATGTGCCCACTGACTGCTTTATTGCCCATGCTGGCCACCAATGCCTTCATATGCCCACTGATTGGTTTATATATGCCCATACTGCCCACCAATGCTTTTATGTGCCCACTGATTGCTTTAAAAATGGCCACACTGGCCACCAATGCCTTCGTATGCCCACTATTTGGTTTATATATGCCCACACTGGCCAACAATGTTTATGTGCCCACTGATTGCTTTATTGCCCACGCTGGCCACCAATGCCTTTGTATGCCCACTGATTGGTTTATATATGCCCACCAATGCTTTTATGTGCCCACTGATTGCTTTATATATTGGCACACTGGCCACCGATGTTTATGTGCCCGATTGCTTTATTGCCCACGCTGGCCACCAATACCTTTGTATGCCCACTGATTGGTTTATATATGCCCACACTGCCCACCAATGCTTTTATGTGCCCACTGATTGCTTTATATATGGCCACGTTGCCCACCAATGCTTTTATGTGCCCACTAATATATATATATATATATATATATATATATGTGCCCCTGTCCCCCTATAAAAACACATTTGTAAATAAATACATTTCTTCGAGTTTTCTTTAAAGTATCCCCAAACAAATATTTCAAACCAAAAAAGTTTCAAACAATATTTATTGAAAGCAAACTGTTTGTTTTCCTTTGTCCCACAGAAATGTCTCTTGCTCAGGAGAAAGAGCATGAGTTTGTGGAATAGTTTCTTGAAAAGTATAGGGAGAAGGAATGTCTCTGGCGCATAAAATCAAAAGAGTATATGAATAAGAACAAAAGGACCAAAGCGCTTGAAGAGTTGGCGGCTTTCAGTAGGTCCTACTAACCTGAGGCCACCATGGATTGGGACGCAGGAAAATCCAGAACCTACGTACAGTTTTCCTAAATGAGCATGAGAAAATTTATAGCTCCCGGAGATCTGGTGCTGGAGCCAAAGAGGTGTACCAGACCTCCCTCTGGTACTATGACCTGCTCACCTTTACTCTCAGCCAGGAGATGCAGAAGTCTGGCGTTGTGGTGATGGCCGAAAATTAGGCTGACGAAGTGGCAACTGTGGATGAAAGTTTGCAGCCACTTTCAGTAAATAGAGACACAGTATTCAAATGTCCTTGTGGCTGGAGACCCTGGCGGCCACATGGTTAATGGCGGCCACGGCACGTAAGGGGTTAATCCTTAAGTGCCCAGCACCATTTTAAGGACAACTGGTGCTAGGCACCATATCTGAAATGTACTTACGGCGCTGGGCATGGACGGTTTAAAAATATGTTTAATGATGTGTTTTAACATGTCATATGTAGTGCTCTGTGTACAATTGTAGGATTTTAAGTATTAATGTATTTATATTTAAGATGTGCTCACATGTATTTTAAAGGAAAAATCCACTTACTACTATATATATGTCTGAATAAGCATCCCCTATCTTCTGTGACTAGGAAATGGCATGCTAATTGCCCTCTCCTAGCAGATGTTTGAATGACAAAACCTTTTGAGGTTGGGCAGTGCACAGCAGGTAAATTCTGGTAGTGTGAGTTCCTCAGGGAAAGATTTTAATCACGGGGGATTTCCTTATCCCATATGTAAAGTGGTATGGATTGGTATGGGTTTGGAACCTGTATTTATTTATGTAGCTGGTTTAATTGATATACGAATCCTGAATGGTATATGCAGGAAGGAAGAACATTTGTTTGGGAAATCAAATACAAACCGTATTTTGAAGCTATGTGATAAATAGTGAATGTTAAACTACCAGGTGGTACAGGATGGAGTTTAAATGACACCAAACTTTGTCTGTGTGACAGGAAGGAGGAAATAGCTTCATGCACTTATATCCTTTTAAAATGTAATTTATTTATTTATATTTCGCAAGATATCCTGAATGGATGGAAAGGACTCAGGGGGGAACTAACCCCTGAGATGCATTGTGCTTTTACGGTATAAAAAGAGGAGGCCTGTGAGCTCCAAGGTGTGTTATACTAACTACTTTCTGCTGTAACATCTTGCTGTATTGCTGTTGCCCCTAGCAATAGGGAAGAGTCTTTTTGAAGGCTATTTAAGCAAATACACATAATCTGCCTCAAGATGACCGCTTCATCTTGTGACCTGCAGGTCTAGGCGAAACCTAACTCCGTTTTCCGGCTGTCCAGGGTGTAACCAGCGTCTCCAAGCTCCGCCTTCCGCTAGCTACCGGCAGAGGTCTAGTCAAGCGACTAGTGGGGATTCGTCAGCACCACACAGGTGTCATAAGATGGCATGTCAATGCATACAGAGCAGAACCGTGGTTCCAGATGCCACGGCAGGTTAGGAGTTTGGTGGTGGCAGTATAAACCCACCCACTGCGCAGTGGGTGGAGTTAGTAACAGGTGGTTACTGACAGTAAGCGGGAATCCACTGTGTGGCCATGTCCCGTATGACCTAAACATCTATTCTGTGTACTGGGGACGGGATGCGAAATCGGTGAGGGCTTTCGTACGGGACCGTCCGGTCACAGTCCTTGTGCAATGTTCAAGTTTGTAGTGACAGGAGAACAGGTATAGTCCACTCTACTTTACCTAATGGACTCCTCCTGCCAATTGACAGCACCCACTCCATTGAAATAGGCCATGTACTGTTCCCTGACTTGTTTGGCCTGTGCAGTCCCCATGTACTGAAGTGCAGGTGCTTCCATTGAGGACATTGGCACTACCTCCTTTGGCAGGTCTTGGTCTTCTTGCGGAGCTGTGCCTGTAGACCTTTGCTACATGGCTTTGCGACGTACCAAATTGTACAGGACACAGCACACACTGACAACCCAGTCAATTTTGTCCACCCTCAGGTTGATGGCAGTTTAGAAGATGCAGAATCTATTGCTTAGGATTCAAAAGGCACAATATGGCATGCCCTGGATAGCCTGTAGTTAAAGATTTGCTTCTCTTTGCTAATGCCCCTTTGCGGATATGGTTTAATGATGTGCTTGTGCAGGGCAAATGCCTCGTCCGCCACAAACACAAAATTTAGGCCATACTTTGTTTCCTGGACAGACGGCAAGTGAAGGGTGTTGGAGGTGAGTCTCTCGTAGAACGGTGTATTCTTGAAAATGCCACCATCCGAAGCTTGGCAATTCCTGCCGACATCCAGAAAGATGAACTCATAGTTTGCATTAACCACTGCCTTCAGAACGATACTGAAGTACCCTTTGTAGTTATAGTAGTATGAACCACTGTTGACAGGCTGGGTTATGCGGACATGTTTGCCGTCAATGGCTCCTCCACAATTTGGGAAATTTCAACGCTCTTCAAATTTTTCAGGGATGGCTTTCCATTGTTCCACGCTTGTAGGGAACTAGGAAAAAAAAAATGAAGAAAAGAAAGGTTATAAATAAATGTTTCTGTTTTTTGACCAACAGTCTCACAGTGCAGAGCCAGAGCAAGAGAATCCTGGGACCCCAGACTTATCTTTGATAGCGGCCACTCCTGGCCTGGCTAGACCACCTGGCAAAACCCTAACCCCGCCACATGCCCCCTCAACGGCGCATTTGCTGTCACGTGATAAGCTGGCACTGAGGAGGCCACCCAACCGCCAGGATAAATTCGGCACCTATCTGGCCAATGGGCTCCGCCAGATGGATGCAGAACAACAGCTGGAGTTCCAGCAAATAGCAAGCGAACTGTTATTCCAAGGGCGGCTTACGTCGCACACACAACTAGTGGGCCTTGCACACACCGAAGCTGTACCTGCGACGACAGTGGAGCCAACTCCACCATCCTCCTGTCCGAGGGCCTCCTCACCCCTTGCTCCAATGTCCTCCTTACCACCCCCCTCCTCATACCTCGCTCCACCAACCCGCTTAACAGTCCCTTCCTCATATCCACCAGCACCCTGTCCAGCATCCTCCTCGCAACCTGCTCCCCCAGCATCCTCCTCACAACCTGCTCGCCCACCCAGCTACAGGCACCTGTATACGTCCTTACTGGAGGATGATCAGGAGTCTCCTCTGTTCGAAGACATTTAATAAAGTGTTCCCCAGTTTTATCATCTGTGTAGGTATGGAGGGGTATAATATATGCTGTTTCTGGCACAGATAATTCAAGGCCCATGCACACGTTGGGGCCGGGGCCATTGCATTTGCACCACATGTGAATGAACCTTTGCATATCTGCGCCAGTTTTGTGTGGTGTATTTTTCCTTACCTTGAAATGCGTAGCTTTTCAAAGTTTGGCTCCGCTGGCACCTAGGGGTGCCGCAAAAAAAGTATCGGACCCTAAGAGTGCCCTGAACCAAGAAAGTTTGAGAACCACAGACTTATACTATGAATTAGTGCAGGTTTGGGTAGCTAGGAAAACAAGATTTATCGTAAGAACTTACCGTTGTTAAATCTCTTTCTGCGAGCTACACCGGGCTCCACAGGGAATGACATTAGGGTGTAGAGTAGGATCTTGATCCGAGGCACCAACAGGCTAAAAGCTTTGACCTTCTTCCCAGAATGCATAGCGCCACCTCCTCTATAACCCCGCCTCCGTGCACAGGAGCTCAGTTTTTGTTAACCAGTCCAATGCAGTAGCAGGCAAAAGAGACGACAACTGTTAGTAGCCACATACACCACATTCTCACGACAGGAGAAAGTGTCAGTGGCTAATGCCAACCCAAAGAAGCTAAGTGCGTTAGGGTGGGCGCCCTGTGGAGCCCAGTGTACCTCGCAGAAAGAGATTTAACAACAGTAAGTTCTTACCATAAATCTCGTTTCCTGCTGCGGGGTACACTGGGCCCACAAGGAATAACATTGGGGATGTCCTAAAGCAGTTCCTTATGGGAGGGGACGCACTGTAGCGGGCACAAGAACACGGCATCCAAAGGAAGCATCCTGGGAGGCGGAAGTATCGAAGACATAGAACCTTATGAACGTTTTCACTGAGGACCACATAGCCGCCTTGCACAATTGTTCAAGGGTCGCACCACGGTGGGCCGCCCAAGAAGGTCCAGCCGACCGAGTAGAATGGGCCTTTATGGTAGCAGGAGCTGGAAGGCCAGCCTGTACATAAGCATGTGCAATCACCATTCTAATCCATCTGGCCAGGGTCTGCTTGTTAGCAGGCCAGCCACGTGTGTGAAAACCAAACAGTACAAAGAGAGAATCAGACTTCCTAACGGAGGCTGTCCTCTTCATGTAGATACGGAGAGCCCATACCACATCCAAAGACCGCTCTTTGGAAGACAAATCAGGAGAGGCAAAGGCCGGAACCACGATCTACTGATTAAGGTGGAAAGAAGACACCACCTTCGGTAAATATCTGGTACGTGTTCTAATAACCGCCCGATCACGGTGAAAAATCAGATAAGGTGACCTACAAGATAAGGCACCCAAATCCGACACCCGTCTAGCAGAGGCAATAGCCAGCAGAAACAATACCTTAAGAGAAAGCCACTTAAGGTCTGTAGATTCAAGAGGCTCAAACGGAGACCCTTGCAACGCCTCCAAAACCACTGACAAGTCCCAATGGGCCACAGGCTGAATATAAGGTGGTTGAATCCACAACACACTCTAAGTGAACGTATGTACATCAGGTAAAGTCGAAAATTTTCTCTGGAACCAAACCGACAAGGCAGAAATATGAACCTTGATTGAGGCCAGACGAAGGCCCAAGTCCAGGCCCTGTTGTAGAAAGGCCAAAAGTTTGGCCGTACTAAACTTGTAAGCGTCATGATTGTTAGATGTGTACCAAGCAAAGTAAGAATTCCAGACCCTATGGTAAATCCGAGCAGAAGCCGAATTCCGGCCCTTCAACATGGTTTGAAAGACCGCCTAAGGAAAATCCTTTGACCCTCAAGACGGACTCTTCAAGAGCCACGCCGTCAAAGCCAACCGGGCTAAATCCTGATATACACAGGGGCCCTGAACTAGGAGATCTGGGCGCTGTGGAAGTAGAAGAGGACGCTCTATCGAGAGACCCTGAAGGTCTGAGAACCAATGACATCTGGGCCACACGGGAGCGATCAGAAGTAGGAGTCCTCCTTCTTGCTTGAACTTCCTTATTACTCTGGGCAGGAGTGACACCGGAGGAACATGTATGGCAGCTGAAAGTTCCATGGAATTGCCAATGCGACCACGAACGCTGCTTGAGGATCCCTTGTCCTTGCTCCGAAGACCGGAACCTTATGATTGTGTCGAGACGCCATCAGGTCCACATCTGGAAGGCCCCATCTGTCCACGAGGAGTTGAAACACTTCTGGATGGAGGCTCCGCTCTCCGGCGTGTACATCCTGACGACTGAGAAAGTCCGCTTCCCAGTTTAGGGCCCCCGGAATGAACACTGCCGATATGACTGGCAGATGGCATTCTGCCCACTGAAGAATCCGTGATACTTCCCTCATTGCCATGCAGCTTCGAGTGCTGCCTTGATGATTGATGTATGCCACCGTGGTGGCATTGTCCGACTGTACTTGAACAGGTCTGTTCTGTATTAAATGCTGGGCCAAGTTCAATGAGTTGACCACCGCCCGCAATTCCAGAATGGTTATCGGGAGGAGAGACTCCTCCTTCGTCCACTGACCCTGAAGGGAGTGTTGCTCCAACACCGCACCCCAACCTCTCAGACTGGCATCCGTCGTCAGAAGGACCCAGTTGGAGATCCAGAAGGAACGACCCCTGCTCAATCGTTGGTCCTGAAGCCACCAGCTCAGTGACAGACGGACCTCTGGAGACAAAGAAATCATTTGAGACCTGATCAGGTGAGGCAGGCCGTCCCACTTGGCAAGAATTAGCATCTGCAGAGGGCGGTAATGGAATTGAGCGTACTCCACCATGTTGAAAGCCGACACCATGAGACCTAGCACTTGCATTGCCAAATGTATTGACACTTGCGGACGAGATAGGAAGCATTGAATCCTGTCCTGAAGCTTCAGGACTTTCTCCTGAGACAAGAACAACCACTGGTTGTGAGTGTCCAACAACGCCCCCAGGTGCACCATGCTCTGAGCAGGGACCAGGGAAGATTTCTTCCAGTTGATGAGCCACCCGTGGGCTTGCAGAAACCTTATAGTCAGATGGCGTAGGAGAATTTTTGGGGAATTTGCCAGGATCAACAAGTCATCCAGGTATGGTAGGATCCTGACCCCTTAACGGCGGAGTACAGCCGTCATTACCGCCATGACCTTGGTGAAAACTCGCAGAGCCGTGGTCAAACCAAAAGTTAACGCCCAAAATTGGTAATGGAGGTTGCCAACTGCAAACCTCAGGTATTGCTGATGCGACACTGCAATGGGAATATGCAGGTAAGCATCCTGTATGTCCAGGGAGAACATATAATCCCCAGGTTCCAATGCCAGAACAATAGAGTGAAGAGTTTCCATACGATACTTGGAGACCCTCACAAATTTGTTCAAGGACTTGAGGTTGAGAATGGGCAGGGAGGACCCATTCGGTTTCGGGACTAGGAACAGCGGTGAATAGTACCCCTTGCCTCTCTGAGTCAGAAGCACCTGTACTACCACTCCTGTGTCCAGGAGGGACTGTGCCACCGAATGAAGAGTTTTTGCCTTCACCTGATCTGAAGGGATGTCTGTCAGGCAAAATCGATGAGGGGGATGATTTTTGAAGGATACGGCGTAACCTCGAGTGACGACTTCCCGTACCCAGGCCTCGGAAATGGACTTCAACCATTCCTGGGTAAACCCTAGAAGTCGGCCCCCCACCATGGGATCCCCCAGAGGGAGGCCCGCCCCGTCATGCAGCAGGCTTGTCAGTTTTGGAAGCATGTTGACGGGCAGCCCAAGCACGTTTGGGTTTGGGCTTATTGGGTTTGAAAGTGCGAACCTGTTTCGGGTACGCCTGAACTTTTGCTTTCCCTGAAGGACGGAAGGAGCGCAAAGGAGTACTCTTAGCCTTCGGTACCGAAGGAGCAGTACTAGGTAGACATGCTGTTTTAGCAGAAGCTAAGTCAGCCACTATCTTGTTGAGGTCTTCTCCGAAAAGAATGTCTCCCGTAAAAGGGAGTACCTCCAGGGTTTTCTTAGAGTCCAGATCCACAGACCAGGACCGTAACCAGAGAATCCAGCGAGCCAAAATGGACGTAGTAGAAGCCTTGGCCGCCAGAATACCGGCATCAGAAGCCGCCTCCTTAATATAATGAGAAGCTGTGACAATATAAGACAGACATTGTCTAGCATGATCAGAAGCGTTGGAAGGCAATTCCGCCTCCAGCTCCTGAGCCCACGCTTCAACAGCCAAGCCACAAATATATATTCAACACATATTTCATACAACACATAAATTACACATAGACAAAACATGTCAAGCACCAGACATTATAATGTTTTTATATAATAGAGTGTAACATCAGATATATATGTATTATTGGAACGGAACAAGTTAAATATATCATGCTTAGTGTCAAAATGATCAGGAGAATGTGTGTATTAATTTGATAGCTATGGTTAAATTGTAGCACATTGCAATTAAATGTATGAAATCTAAAGTCACTCTTATTACAACAAAGAACTTCCTGAAGACAGCATGTGTGCAGCAAAAACCAGTGGCTAACCCCTATAACTGCATCTTTAAACTGGACTTTGTTTGCATATGAACTGACCAATAACACACAAGGAATGAGAGACCTCCCTCTCCTGTACCAATGGAAGGAGACCGAAACCAACAACCTGTTAACTCCCACTTTTTGATATAGGCAGTTTTTATAAGGCATAGTTAGTTGCTGTTGCTGAGATGGAGGAAAGTTCTATGGGACAGGGTGACGTATGTTGGATGTATCTGCTTCTTATGTAACTATAACTCTGTACCACTTACCTAGGCTTATACATGTTATACTGAATTATATATTGTACACGTTATTTTGTATGCATACCCCTTTGAATATCAAATACATATATATCTCTCAGCATTGGACCTCGGTATACCATGTGTGTGACTGCTTGTTTTCTCTTATTGGAACATAGTGTTGCAACGTACTGCGCACTTTTATCTTATATGGTAATAAGATGTGCCTTGCGTCCGCAGTATATTTTAACGCTGGCATTTGATATGTTTATTTAAAATAATTGGAAATTCACAAAACCTGTCTGGTTTCTTAGGGGCAGCATCATCAGTAATTTGAAGTATGGTCCTGATAGCCTCCAACAAGTCAGGAACATCCACCTGTGAAACAAATTCCCCATCAGAAGCGTCGGGGTCAGAATCTGTGGGGTCAGTATAAACGCCATCCTCATCAGACGAGGAGTCTGGGACGTTGGTGGATTGTGAGGAAGTAATGGCCCGCTTAGAGGACCCCTTGGTCTTAGGCGGGCGAGGATTAGACTTCTGAGTAGTCAGTGATTGGTTCGATTGCTGTAACTAAGCAGACAGTTGATCTGCCCATGGCGAGTTAACCGCGGGGACCATAAGCGGTTGTACCGACACAGAAAGTCCCATAGGGGGCGTTAGTCTAGTTACCAGCGTATTCAATAGCGTGGAGAAGGTAGCCCATGGTGGGTCATTTTGAACCCCCGTTGCTACAATCCCACTTGGGGGTAAGGCTCCCCCAGAACATCAGCTGCTATGTTTTCCTCAAATGTGTCTGCAGCGTCATCACCACGCAATGTGGGATCAGCTGCAGCACCCATGCCCTTTGTAGCTGACATATCCAAAAGCTCAATACAAGGCAACACAGTACAATATCAGCAGCACAATACCTGACAAGAACCCCCTGTGCAGTGTATCAGCACATTGCTACAGTTCCACTGGGGGGTAGGGAACCCCCAGAACCTGAACCCTCTGCTGCTATGTTTTCCTCTAATATGTCTGCAGCGTCACCACCACGCAATGTGGGATTAGCCCCAGCTCCGTCGCCCCTTGTAGCTGACATGTCTGAAAGCTCAATTCACGGGCAATCCAGTACAATATCAGCAGCCTAATACCTTAACAAGAACCCCCCTGTCAGTGTATGAGCCCAAATAGAGAATTCAAGAGGTATAAGGTGACTAAAAATCACAGAGAAAAATACGCACTGAGTATATCCTGTGAACTACCTATATTAAATGATAAACCTGACACACTTAGCCCCCTCAGGTTATAGAATATAGGGATAGCAATCTGAGTGAGATACACGAAATGGAGGTCACACAGCAGCTATATGCACACACACATAGTCACATTGTACAATGCAGAAATTATGACATGCAATAAAACTGCACTGGACTAGCAATACAGAGTAGTACTATGTATAGCTATACACTCAATAGATATAACAATGCACAGTAAAGACTGTATGTATATCACAGGGTACTTGTACTATATAACCCTGACTAAATGCACTCTTTCTTAACTAACACTGTCAACAGACATGTAGAATACTTAAGTGTCCTGTAAAATGCAGGCGGCTTTACAGAGGAGGATTTGCCCAAACAGTCCCAGGATCAGCCCAGCTTGTCCTAATGGCGCCCAAATGCTGACAGGGAGTGAGAGATATGCAGCTCCAGGGCGGGAACATTTACTCTAAATGGTGCCCTGGGGCTGGGGCTACCCCTTGCTGGACTTCACCACCGGGTACTGTGGGCTTGTATAAACGGTTTATGAGAGAAAAACCGACCTGTGCCCTTGCCCTGGTGGTCTAGTGGGGTACCTGTACTGCCACAGTGTCCACGCCAGCATGCGCGGCCCGCCTCCCACCGGGCGCTGGATTGCGATTTAAAGCGGGTCCTGCCGGGGGGACCCATATATCTCTTCCCTGAGTGTGGCCACGCAATCCAGGAGAACATTGGTCGTGTGTGTGACTAACTGGAAGAAAATCGGAGCCTATGCTGTAGGTACCCGGCAACCAGGGCGCGGGAGTGTACAGCGCCGCTGGGGAAGGTGATGGAGCTGCAGCAGGAGATGTCTGACTGACATCTAACACAGATGGGCCCTCATTCCGAGTTGTTCGCTCGCAAGCTGCTTTTAGCAGCTTTGCACACGCTAAGCCGCCGCCTACTGGGAGTGAATCTTAGCTTATCAAAATTGCGAACGAAAGATTAGCAAAATTGCGAATAGACACTTCTTAGCAGTTTCTGAGTAGCTCCACACTTACTCGGCAACTGCGATCAGTTCAGTCAGTTTCGTTCCTGGTTTGACGTCACAAACACTCCCAGCGTTCGGCCAGACACTCCTCCGTTTCTCCAGCCACTCCCGCGTTTTTCCCAGACGGTAGCGTTTTTTCGCGCACACCCATAAAACGGCCAGTTTCCGCCCAGAAACACCCACTTCCTGTCAATCACATTACGATCACCAGAACGAAGAAAAAACCTCGTAATGCCGTGAGTAAAATACCTAACTGCATAGCAAATTTACTTGGCGCAGTCGCACTGCGGACATTGCGCATGCGCATTAGCGACTAATCGCTCCGTTGCAAGAAAAATATAACGAACGAACAACTCGGAATGACCCCCGTAGTGTCTCTGCTGCAGCCCTTGAAGTCTTAATTTTTCTTCTAAAAGCTTCTTCTCAGGGCTGCTGTAGCAGCCCCCCTGTTGTATGCCTGCTTACTGCATGGCACCAACTACAAAACTGAGCTCCTGTGCACGGAGGCGGGGTTATAGAGGAGGCGGAGCTATGCATTCTGGGAAGAAGGTCAAAGCTTTGAGCCTGTTGGTGCCTCGGATCAAGATCCTACTCTACACCCCAATGTCATTCCCTGTGGAGCCCAGTGTACCCCGCAGCAGAAAAGAGGGTGTATTCTCAGAATGGATATAATTTAACATGCATGAGATTCCCCTTTATGTCTGAACCAGACCTAATATTTTATATCTTAATGTGATGTCATACATTGTGTAATATTTGAAGCACATATAAACCTTTTTATTCCATGTAGTTGTTACCGATGGCACAAAACAATATGATGGAATTTATCAATATAATACCCCTAATGTTACACCATTTGCATTGAGTCTGCTGGATGGTAAACCATTAAGTGCAGGGTTAACTGGATATGGGGCCTTATTCAGACCTGATCGCAGCAGCAACATTTTTCTCTAATGGGCAAAACCATGTGCACTGCAGGGGGGGAGATATAACATGTGCAGAGAGAGTTAGATTTGGGTGGAGTGTGTTCAAACTGAAATCTAAATTGCAGTGTCAAAATAATGCAGCCAGTATTTACTCTGCACAGAAAACAAATAACCAAGCGGGGAGGGTTAGGCAACACCGGGGAGGGTTAGGGTCAGGCACCCCCAAGGGAGGGTTAGGGTAGGGAAAAGGTGAGGGTTAAGGGCCTTAATGGGGGGCTATCCAGATTCTGATGGACGGGATGCAGCTGTCGGTATACTGACAGCCGGCATCCCATCCATCGGCAAATCATACTGATCCCATTAAAGTTTCTCTGTGTATATCTATAGCAGATTCACCCGGAATGGGCTTTCTGGGATATTTCTACATCCTCCTACCAACCTCAAATACCTATGGGACACCTAATTTTGATAGTTAAAATTGCGGTAGCATGGAAGAAAACTATTTTATCCCAGTGGGTTTCCTCAGATATTTTAACATTGACATTGTTAATGCCCCGCATCTCTTACCTATTCCACATGGCTTGGTTAGACATGTCAATTAACAACAACAAAAATGGGCAGGAAAATTCTTTGCTATATACCATATATATGTACTCTATCTCCCAATATGAAGGATACTCTTCGCCAGGCGATATCACTGACCTCCTGGTACAATTTAGAAATGTTATCAATGGGTACACCTCTGTTCTAATGCTGAAACTTACCCTTACTCTGACAATTCTACTTATTTTACTGTATCTACAGGTGTAAATTACAGTATATATATATATATATATATATATATATATATATATATTGGCATTCTCAATTGCTTGGATATCTTTTTATATCCCTTTCCTGTTTTATATAGTTCAATTACCTTTTCCCACAGATCCTTTGACAATTCTTTTGCTTTCCCCATGACTCAGAATCCAGACACGTCAGTGCAGCACTGGATGAAAGATGCAAGGGTCATTCAGGAGTCCAGAAACTCACTAACCTTTTATACACACACACTGATTACAAGCAAACAGATCACAGGTGAGGATGGTTACCTTTAGTAGCCATTCAAACCCGTTTGTGTTAACTTGTGTGCATGTTATCAGGCCAAAATCTCCAGGGTATGTAAACTTTTGATCAGGGTCATTTGGGTAGTTTCTGTTGTCATTATGATTTAAAAAGAGTAAACACAGTTGTTTGACAATAAATGGCTTCACCAAACCACTAACCATGAGTGAAAGAAAAGTTTGTGAGTTATCATTTATATTCTCTGACAAATGGCCAGAAAATCACAAATTCTGCTAGGGTATGTAAACTTATGAGCACAACTGTATATATATATGATAAATCATATGTGACAACACATAAAACAGAAAATATGGGTATTGATACTCTCTCATTTTAAGTGTATTGAAATAAAGTAAGAATTTTAAATAAATTTGAATATCATTTTGTGGAAGGGAATGAGTGCACCCATATTTGAAATGATTTTCTTTTTCTTGTTGTTGTTCTGATATGAGTATTAAATTAGTGGGTAGCACCAAGTATATATTCCAGATATAGAAAGTCCATCTATATGAACAGGTAATAGCATATAAAGAATTTTTCCCTGGATAATTAACATTCTTAGTGTGGGATCCCCTCTTTAATTACACTGACCATTATACCAACCCAGCTCTGGAAAAAGCTTTGGTTTACTTGTATGCCCCGGCAGCCCTGCTACATACCCCTCGAGCACAGATCCCCTTAATTGTCACTCCAATATCTTGTTTTGGGATACCTACAAAAGTATTAATAAGTACTTGAAGAATTCCTCCCCTTATATATCTTTTTGGGGTAACCCGAATTTCCCCTCTTCCGTTGACAATCGTACCTACAGAACCTGGTACCGTAGGGGCATTATGTCCATTAAGGATGTTTTCGATCCTGGTGGCCATTTTCTCATTTTCACAATTCCAAGAAAAATACCAACTACCCATTCCCATTTTTTTATGTTCTTGCAAGCACGCTCCCACTGCCCACTCCCTTGATTACCCCTTTCTGACTACACACACCGCAGACATCCTATGTTAGATGCTTAATTGTAGCCACTTGACCAAATTTAGAATTCGTTATCTCTATCCATATCTTATAGAGACGAATGCCTTCATTTGAATTACCATTTCCTAGGCATTGCACTCAAATACCTGAATTTGAGTTGATTGTTGCCTGTTCGAAAATTGTTGTACCTACTCTTAAGTCTGCACGTCTACAAGAGATTTACATTAGGATATTGAACAGAACCTATGTTTCCCCTGGCCATTTTGTAGCTTCAGAAACTGGGGACTGTGTCAAGTGCCATCGTCCCAATGCCAAACTGTAACATAATCTATGGTATTGCCGAAGAATTAGTTGATTTTGGGGCAAACGTCTGAACTATCTCAATGTTACACTGAAACTGAGGCTTCCTAAGAGTGCTGCAGCTCTCCTTTTTGTAGACTTTTCATCCTGGGAAGTAAATTTCCTCTTAGGTCTTTGGAAACCCCTTTTAACAATTATGGTCACTGTAGCTAAACAATTAATTCTTCAGCACTGGATATATAGGTCTTCTCACAATTTGGCCAAGTGGAAGACACCAGTGTTGGAAATACTTTATCATGAAAGAAGACTGGCCACTTTTAATATATAGAAAGGAGTCCTAGCAGCTTCAAATGTTACCGACTCACACTCAAGCTAAACTTTTGAAGCTATTTTAAATATGGATTGGTTTCTGTTTGGCAACTCTCTTCGTGGGTCTTATTTCTTTGACTTTTATTGACCACATGCCTTCAGGCCTCTGAGCCACTATTTTGGCCCTGAACATGATAGACATTTGACTTATGCACCCCTACTCCCCTCTCCCACACACTGCACTATGTTATGCTCCATCTTTCATGTATCATATTATATTATATTGCCTGTTTATCCGATTTTCCTGTTACGACATGGGTACTATTATTACCATTATTGTTAGCGGTTTTGCATTATTGTATTGTATCATACATTATTACTGTATATTTGGCACATCTTTTTCTGCCCTTCAAGTAGTCTAAAATTATTTCTCCTGCAGGGTCCACAGGGTATCCACAGGATACATTGGGATATGGTTGAGCGACAGCTAATCTTGCACCAATCGGTCAAAGCTTTCTGGCCTCCCAGAATGCAGTGGGTCCATCCATATATCCCTGCCTCCTGGCTCAGGCAAATCAGTTTATTGTTTGGTGCGGCAGGAGCCGGACCATGGTCTAAGGCCTGCTGGCTTTTAGCAGCCATAAGCTTTTTTATTTTATTTTTATAGTCTTACTATTTTTTTCTGAAGTCATCTTTCTAAACAGCGTCTTATATGTACCTTAGAAAGAGTCGCTCCAACAACTCCCCTCCGGGTCGCGACAATGCTTAACCACGAGGACAGTGCTGTTTCGGCGCGCGTCTGTGTCGGATAAAACTAGCAGGTCCAGCAGACGTTACCAGGCTGTGGCCGGAGCACGGGGGGAAGGTAAGGCATCGATTTCGCTTAGAGGGGGAACACGGACACAGCTGCACTGTTTGGGGGGAATCTACCAAACAGTCGCTGACGTGGCAGGCACCAAGAGTGCACCAGCACTAGGCCTTAGGGAACATAGGCTCCAGGGGTAGCATGGGGCCACAATCCCTAGGGTTGATGTCAGCAGTGGGGAGTCAGACCAGTTTTCTCAGAGTCTCCCACCATGAAGTGAATTCCCACTTCCGACCAAGACGCTGTGTACTAAGGGACCCAGTCGCAGCATAGGTGGCTGTGTGACTGGTGCGTCAGTGTTCACTTGGGCGTCTGTGTTCACTATAGGTTCAAGGAGCGGCGGTGTACACTTATAATGTCTGGATCCACTCAGCGTTCGCAAACGTACTGATCGATCCTGGAAGCGGGGTTAAGTCTCCCTGTATCCCACTCTCCTGAGTACGGGCTATACAGCACTAAGGCCCTCATTCCGACCTGATCACAAGCAGGCTACTTTTAGCACTGCTGCGATCAGGTAGTCGCCGCCTACAGGGGAGGGGGGATTCGCTGTGCAGGGCTGCGCTCGCTTGTGCAGAGAGCTGTACAAACAAAAGTTTGTGCAGTTTCTACACAGCTCAGGACTTACTCACCCGCTGCGATGATCTTCTCTGGAGCGGACGTCAAGAACCCTCCCTGGAAATGGCTAGACATGCCTGCATTCGCCCAGACAAGCCTTCAAAACGGTGAGTTGACACCCCCATCCGGCCTCTTCCTGTCAATCTTCTAGTGTTCGCCGCTGCAAATGCTTTCTTTGTTCAATTCGTCGCTGCTCGGCGACATGCCTGCGCATTGCGGCCCGCACGGCTACAAAAAACTGCATCGTGCGATCGAGTCGGAATGACCCCCTAAGTCTCTATCTACCTTTGAGTTCGAATAGTTGGATAAGTGCATAATGCATATGAGTTTGATAATATTACTGTGGTTTCTTTCACTATGCGTCTGAATATGGTTAAAACTTTGTTATAAAGTAATGCAGTAATATGTTTTTCCTACATACTTAAACTGTATCTGTAGTTGAATATGTGCTCATATTGCTTATTATACTAATGTATAACCTGTGACTGACTGCTAGTGTGATTGCTGAATTTGCTATAAATACTGTCAGTTTTCTCTGTTTACTCCGATCCTCAATGCTGGTGCTAAGCAAGGTAGGGTCGGATTGTATGTCACTTTAACACATTTAAAGTGATTACAGTCACAAATTGTGTATTACACTGTGAAAGTGTCTGATTATTTATCATGTCTAAGAGCAGCAAAGGTGAGGAACATACACTCACAGCAGCACAGACACTCATATCATGTTTGTCATGGAAAGCTGAGTTAACCTCTCAGGATCTGCTTCAGGATGGGTTGTGTGCAAACTGTTTTAGCTTTCACCAAGGTCTCTTGAAAAATTCAAGGCAGACGCAGGTGCAAGTTGATCCCCCATGGACTATGTTTGCACAGACATTGGGGGTCATTCCGAGTTGATCGCACGGTAGCAGTTTTTTGCAGCCATGCGAACAGATAGTTGCCGCCTATGGGGGAGTTTATTTTAGCATAGCAAGTGTGCGATCGCTTGTGCAGGGGAGCTGTGCAAAAAGTTTTTGTGCAGTTTCTGCGTAGCTCTGAACTTACTCAGCCACTGCGATCACTTCAGCCTGTCAGGTCCCGGAATTGACGTCAGACACCCGCCCAGCAAATGCCTGCGTTTTCCATGGCACTCACAGAAAACGGTCAGTTGCCACCTAGAAACGCCTTTTTCCTGTCAATCTCCTTGCGATCGGCTGTGCGAAGGGATTCTTCATTAAATCCATCGCACAGCAATGATCCGCTTAGTACCCGTACAATGAGCCTGCGCATTGCGGTGCATACACATGCGCAGTAGTGACCTGATCGCTGCACTGCGGAAAACTGCAGCGTGCGATCAGGTCAGAATGACCCCCATTATACAGTATAGCTGAGCAGATAACTCCAACTTCTGTACCAGCAACAGGTTACACTATTAACCCTTATGTGTAGCATTCCACCTGCGGTTTATCATTTCCAGCAGGGGAAGCAGTAGCCTCTCAACAGAAACAGGCTGAAAAGCCAGTGGTAAGTAAATCATTTAGACACAAAACAACATCTTCACAGTCTACACATGAGGATTCTTCAGAGGACAAAGACTCATTACACTTTGGTTCTGCATATTAGGATGAGGAAGAAGGTCTCAGCTCAATGGACATATCTGAGTTGATTACTGCAATGAAATCCATTTTATCCTTAGAAGAATCAGCAGAGCCTGTGTTAAAATCCAAGGCACCTGTATTTAAACGTCCCAAAACAGTTAAGACTGAGTTTCCTGGACCAGAACACCTGACGGAAATTATGGAAGAGGCTTGGGCTACACCCAGTAAGAAATTTAGAATTCCTAGGAAATGGAATTCCAATTATCCTTTTCCGACTGGGGACAGTTTAAAGAGGGAGGTAGCCCCTAAAATAGATACGCATGTGATTCGCTTAGTGCTAAAATCTACATTACCTCTGCCTTCAACATCATTAAATGATGTCACGGATAGATGATTTGCTAAAAAAACATTTTTTCCCTGTCTGGGGCAATCATTAGACCAGCCATGGTCTCAGCCTGGATGGCTAAAGCAGTGGCTGCCTGGCAGATCCATTGGAAAGGGAAATTTCAATGACATCTAAAGTGCAAAAATCCCATGTGGCACATATCAAACAGGCTGCAATATTCTTGGAAGAAGCAGCCTTAGATATGGGTACTACTGCCTTTCAAGCATCAGCCTCTACAGTAGCCGCTCGCCGAGCAGTTTGGCTACGCACCTGGAAAGCTGATTCAGAATCCAAAAAAGTTTTGGAGTCGTTACCTTTTACTGGAGATATTCTCTTTGGTAAAGAGTTAACCAGTATTTTGGAGTCAGAAGCAGACTCCAAAAGAAAGTTAAGTTTCCTTCTACTTACAAATTTAAGCCTAAAGTTCCATTCAAGGAAAAGCAAAAGGAAAGGGTGATAGCAAACAGTCCAAGAATATCGGGTCTGGTAAGACTAAAAAGCATTGGGCAACCAGAGGACCGGCTTCTAAAACAGAAGATAAGCCATCAGCCTGATGGTGCAGGCCTCCACCTGGGGGACCGACTTATTAATTTTGCACATATCTGGCAGCCGTCTACCACGGATGCCTGGGTACAAGAAGCGGTATCTCACAGTTATGCGTTTGCTTTCAGAAAGAACCCTCCTCAAAGGTTTTTTTTGTACCAGCCCGACTTTGGTAGAAACGAAGGCCAGGGCTTTGCAAGAGGCAGTTCAGAAATTGCTTCAGTCAGGAGTAATGATTCCAGTTCCTCCTGCACAACGAGGACAGGGTTTCTACTCCAACCTGTTTTTAGTCCAGAAGCCGAACGGGTCGTTCCGGCCCATACTTAATCTAAAAATGCTCAACAAGTACATTTGGGTACCTCGGTTTCATATGGAGACCTTACGTGCCATCATTTTGGCTATGGAACCAGGGGATTGTATGGTATTCCTGGATATACAGGATGCTTACCTGCATGTTCCTATAGCCCTGTCCCATCAGCGCTATCTCAGGTTCACTATCCTCCAACAGCATTTTCAGTTTCATGCTCTGCCATTTGGACTGGCCACAGCCCCCACAGTATTCACCAAAATTATGATTATGCCAGCTTATATCCACCAGCAGGGTATAAGAATATTTCCATACCTCGACGATCTTTTAATCCTGGCACAGTCTCAGGAATTGCTTCTGTGTCATCTGCAACAGTCTGCAGAAACACGGTTGGCTCATAAATTGGGAAAATTAGATTTATGGTAAGAACTTACCGTTGTTAAATCTCTTTCTGCGAGGTACACTGGGTTCCACAGGGAACAACATTGGGGTGAAGAGTAGGATCTTGATCCGAGGCACCAACAGGCTAAAAGCTTTGACTGTTCCCAAGATGCTCAGCGCTGCCTCCTCTATAACCCCGCCTCCGTGCACAGTAGCTCAGTTTTGTTAACCAGCCCAATGCAGTAGCAGGCAAAAAGAGACGACAACCGTTAGTAGCCACATACACCACATTCTCACGACAGGAGAAGGTGTCAGCAGCTAATGCCATACAAACCCAAAGAAACTAAGTGCGTTAGGGCGGGCACCCTGTGGAAACCAGTGTACCTCGCAGAAAGAGATTTAACAACGGTAAGTTCTTACCATAAATCTCCTTTTCTGCAGCGGGGTACAGGGAATAACACTGGGGATGTCCTAAAGCAGTTCCTCATGGGAAAGGACGTACTGCAGCGGGCACAAGAACCCAGCGTCCAAAGGAAGCATCCTGGGAGGCGGATGTATCAAAGGCATAGAACCTTATGAACGTTTTCACTGAGGACCACAAAGCCGCCTTGCACAATTGTTCAAGGGTCGCACCACGGCTGGCCGCCCAAGAAGGTCCAACAGACCGAGTAGAATGGGCTTTGATGGTAGCAGGAGCTAGAAGGCCAGCCTGTACATAAGCATGTGCAATCACCATTCTAATCCATCTGGCCAAGGTCTGCTTGTTAGCAGGCCAGCCACATTTGCGAAAACCAAACAGAACAAAGAAAGAATCAGACTTCCTGTCCTCTTTACATAGATACGTAGAGCCCGTACCACATACAAAAACCGCTCTTTGGAAGACAATCCAGGAGAGACAAAAGCCAGAACAACAATCTCCTGATTAAGGTGGAAAGAAGACACCACCTTAGGTAGGTACCCGGGACGTGTTCTAAGAACCACCCGGTCACAGTGAAAAATCAGATAGTGGGACCTACAAGACAAGGCACCCAAATCCGACAACTGTCTAGAAGAGGCAATAGCCAATAGAAACAATACCTTAAGGGTAAGCCACTTAAGGTCCGTAGATTCAAGAGGCTCAAACGGAGACTCCTGTAAAGCCTCCAGAACCACCGACAGATCCCAAGGGGCCACAGGCGGGATGTAAAGAGGTTGAATCCGTAACACACCCTGAGTGAATGTATGAACATCAGGCAGAGTGGCAATTTTTCTCTGGAACCAAACTGACAAGGCAGAGATATGAACCTTGATGGAGGCCAGACGAAGGCCTAAGTCCAGGCCCTGTTGCAGAAAGGCCAAAAGTTTGGCCGTACTAAACTTGTAAGCGTCATGATTATTAGATGCGCACCAAGCAAAGTAAGAATTCCAGACCCTATGGTAAATCCGAGCAGAAGCTGGTTTACGGGCCTTCAACATAGTCTGAATGACCGCCTCATAAAAACCCTTGGCCCTTAGTACGGAAGCTTCAAGAGCCACGCCGTCAAAGCCAAATGGGCCAAATCCTGGTAAACACAAGGGCCCTGAACGAGGAGGTCTGGTCGTTGTGGAAGCAGAAGAGGACGCTCCAACGAGAGACCCTGGAGGTCTGAGAACCAATGCCGTCTGGGCCACACTGGAGCGATCAGAAGTAGGATTCCTCCTTCTTGCTTGAACTTCCTTATTACTCTGGGCAGGAGTGACACCGGAGGGAACACATACGGCAGCGGAAAGTTCCATGGAATTGCCAGAGCATCCACGAATGCTGCTTGAGGATCCCTTGTCCTTGCTCCGAAGACCGGAACCTTGTGATTGTGTCGAGACACCATCAGGTCCACATCTGGGAGGCCCCACTTGTCCACTAGGAGTTGAAATACTTCTGGATGGAGGCTCCACTCTCTGGCATGTACGTCCTGACGACTGAGGAAATCTGCTTCCCAGTTTAGAACACTGCCGATATGGCTGGCAGATGGCGTTCTGCCCACTGAAGAATTCTGGATACTTCCCTCATTGCCATGCGGCTTCGAGTGCCGCCTTGATGATTTATGTATGCCACCGTGGTGGCGTTGTCCGACTGTACTTGAACAGGTCTGTTCTGTATTAAATGCTGGGCCAAGTTCAGAGCATTGAACACCACCTGCAGTTCCTGAATGTTTATCGGGAGGAGAGACTCCTCCTTAGTCTACCGACCCTGAAGGGAGTGTTGCTCCAACACCGCACCCCAACCTCTCAGACTGGCATCTGTTGTCAGAAGGACCCAGTTGGAGATCCAGAAGGGACGACCCCTGCTCAATCGTTGGACCTGAAGCCACTAGGTCAGTGACAGACGGACCTCTGGAGACAAAGAGATCATGTGAGACCTGATCCGGTGAGGCAGGCCGTCCCACTTGGCAAGAATCAATTTCTGTAGAGGGCGGTAATGGAATTGAGCGTACTCCACCATCTCGAAAGCCGACGCCATGACACCTAGCACTTGCATCGCTGAATGTATCGACACTTGCGGACGAGATAGGAAGCATTGAATCCTGTACTGAAGTTTCAGGACCTTCTCCTGAGACAAGAACAACCGCTGGTTGTGAGTGTCTAACAACGCCCCCAGGTGCACCATGCTCTGCACAGGGACCAGGGAAGATTTCTTCCAGTTGATGAGTACCCGTGGGCTTGCAGAAACTGGAGCGTCAGATCCAGATGGCGTAGGAGAATTTCTGGGGAATTCGCCAGGATCAACAAGTCGTCCAGATACGGGAGGATCCTGACCCCTTGACGGTGGAGTACAGCCGTCATTATCGCCATGACATTGGTGAAGACTCGCGGGGCCATGGTCAAGCCAAAAGGTAATGCCCGAAATTGGTAATGGAGGTTGCCAACAGCAAACCTCAGATACTGCTGATGCGACATTGCAATAGGAATATGCAGGTAAGCATCCTGTATGTCCAGGGAGACCATATAACCCCCGGGTTCCAAAGCCAGAACAATAGAGCAAAGAGTTTCCATACGAAACTTGGAGACTCTCACATATTTGTTCAAGGACTTGAGGTTGAGAATGGGAGGACCCATTCGGTTTCGGGACTAGGAATAGCGGTGAATAGCACCCCTTGCCTCTCTGAGCCAGAGGCACCTGTACTATCACTACTGTGTCCAGGAGGGACTGTACCACCTAATGAAGAGTTATTGCCTTCACCTGATCCGAAGGGATGTCTGTCAGGCAAAATCGATGAGGGGGACGATTCTTGAAGGATACGGCGTAACCTCGAGTGACGACTTCCTGTACCCAGGCATCAGAAGTAGTCTTCAACCATTCCTGGGTAAACCCTAGAAGTCGGCCCCCTACCTTGGGATCCCCCAGAGAGAGGCCCGCCCCGTCATGCAGCAGGCTTGTCCGTTTTGGAAGCAGGCTGACGGGCAGGCCAGGCCCGTTTAGGTTTGGGCTTAGCGGTTTTGGAAGTGCGAGCCTATTTCGGGTACGCCTGACCTTTTGCTTTACCTGAAGGACGAAAGGAGCAAAAAGGAAGTACTCTTAGCCTTTGGTACCGAAGGAGCAGTACTAGGTAGACATGCTGTTTAGCAGAAGCTAAGTCAGCCACTATCTTATTGAGGTCCTCTCCAAAAAGAATGTCTCCCTTAAAAGGGAGCACCTTCAGGGTTTTCTTAGAGTCCAGATCCACAGACCATTACCGTAACCAGAGAATCCGGCGAGCCAAAATGGACGTAGTAGAAGCCTTGGCCGCCAGAATACCGGCATCAGAAGCTGCCTCCTTAATGTAATGAGATGCTGTGACAATATACGACAGACATTGTCTAGCATTATCAGAAAAGTTGGATGGCAGCTCTGCTTCCACCTCCTGAGCCCACGCTTCAATAGCCTCTGCAGCGCATGTTGCTGCAATAGTGGGCCGATGCAAAGCACCTGCTAGGGTGTAAATCGCTTTTAAACAACCCTCCACACGCTTATCCGTCGGTTCTTTCAGGGAAGTGACGGTAGTTACAGGCAGAGCTGAGGACACCACCAGCCGCGCCACTTGCGAATCCACTGGCGGGGGTGTTTCCCAAATTTTACTTAGCTCCACAGCGAGGGGATAGCCAGCCAGCATCTTCTTGTGAGGTGTGAATTTCTTTCCTGGATTTTCCCAGGATTCCTGACGTATTTCAACCAAATGGTCAGAATGAGGTAAAACTTGTTTAACAACCTTCTGACGTTTAAATCTGACGGGTTTCTTAGAGGTAGCATCAGGCTCTGGGTCATCAGTAATTTGAAGAATTAGCCTGATAGCCTCCAACAAGTCAGGAACATCCACCTGAGAGACTGATTCCCCATCAGAATTATCTGGATCAGTGTCTGTGGGGTCAGTATATATGCGTTCTTCATCAGACGAGGTGACTGGGACGTGGGTGGATTGTGAGGAAGTAATGGCCCACTTAGAGGGTTAGACGTCTGTTTAGTCAGTGAGTGGTTCAATTGCTGCAACTGAGCGGACAGTTGATCTGCCCATAAGCGGTTGTACCGGCACAGGAGGTCCCAAAAGGGGCGCAAGTCTAGTTACCAGCGTACTTAATAAAGTGGAGAAAGTAGCCCAAGGCGGGTCATTATGAACCCCCGTTGCTACAGTTCAACTGGGGGGTAGTGAACCCCCAGAACCTGGACCCTCTGCTGCTGTTTTCCTCTAATATGTCTGCAGCATCACTACCACGCAATGTGGGATCAGCCCCAGCTCCGTCGCCCCTTGTAGCTGACATGTCTGAAAGCTCAATTCACGGGCAACCCAATACAATATCAGCAGCCTAATACCTTAACAAGAACCCCCTGTGCAGTGTATGAGCACAAACAGAGAATTCAAGAGGTATATGGTGACTGAAAATCACAGAGAAAAATACACTGTAAGTATATCCTGTGAAACACCTATATTAAACAATAACCCTGACGCACTTATCCCCCTCAGGGTACAGAATATAGGGATAGCAATGTGAGTGAGATACACGAAATGGAAGTCACGCAGCAGCTATATGCACACACACAGAGTCACATGTACAGTACAATGCAGAAATGATGACATGCAATAAAACTGCATTGGACTAGCAATACAAAGTAATACTAAGTACAGCTATATAATCAATAGATATAACAATGCACAGTAAAGACTGGATGTATATCACAGGGTACTTGTACTAAATAACCCTGACTAAATGCACTATTTCTTAACTAACACTGTCAGCAGACATGTAGAATACTTAAGTGTCCTGTAAAATGCACAGCGCTGACATGCAGGCGGCTTTACGGAGGAGGATTTGCTCTAACCGTCCCAGGATCAGCTCAGCTTGAGATAATGGCGCCCAAACGCTGACAGGGAGTGAGGGAGAAAGAGAGATGCAGCTCCAGGGCAGGAACATTTACTCTAAATAGCGCCCTGGGCTTCACCACAGGGTACTGTGGGCTATGTAACAAACGTTTTTTAGTAAAACTGACCTGTGCCCTTGCCCTGGTGGTCTAGTGGGGTCCCTGTACTACCACAGTGTCCATGCCAGCATGCGCGGCCCACCTCCCACCAGCCGCGCCGGATCGCGGTTTCCAACGGGTCCCGCCTGGGGGTCCCTCATACCTCCTCCCAAAGTGCAGCCACGCAAACCTGGAGAGCTGCGGCGGGGTGTGTGACTGACTGAAGCAAACAGGAGCCTCCGCTGTAAGTACCCGGCAACCAGGGCGCGGGAGTATACAGCGCCGCTGGGGGAGGTGATGGTGCTGCAGCAGGAAATGTCAGAGTGACATCTAACACTCACAGTGTCTCTGCTGCAGCCCTTGAAGTCTTCAGATTTCACTTAAAAAAGCTCTTCTGAGGGCTGCTGAAGCAGCCCTACTTGTTGCATGCCTGCACAGCATGGCACCAACTACAAAACTAACTGAGCTCCTGTGCACGGAGGCGGGGTTATAAAGGAGGCGGCGCTGAGCATCTTGGGAACAGTCAAAGCTTTTACCCTGTTGGTGCCTCGGATCAAGATCCTACTCTACACCCTGATGTTATTCCCTGTGGAACCCAGTGTACCCCGCTGCAGAAAAATCGTATTTGGTTCCGTTACAATGGATGACTCATTTGGGGGCTGTATTGGATTCGAGCCTTCAGAGAGTAATTTTACCTCTGACCAAAATAACCAAACTTCAGTTAAGGATCCAGGAGCTTCTACACAGTCGAAGAGTATCCATTCACGCAGCAATGCGTGTGATGGGATTAATGGTGTCAACATTCAACATGGTAGAGTATGCTCCGTTCCATTCTAGGCCTCTGCAACATCTGATCCTAACCAAGTGGAATGGGTTTCATCAGACAATAAAAACGCAGACTATGGTTATTCCTTTGTAAGTAAGGAGGTCATTAGCCTGGTGGCTACAGACAGCCCATCTGGACAAAGGGAGACCCTTTTGGATATGAGATTGGGAAATTCTGACAACAGATGCTAGCCTTCAGGGCTGGGGAGCAGTGTCAGGAAGAAATTGCTTCCAGGGACAGTGGACCAAGGAAGAAAGTTTCCTGCCAATAAATATATTGGAACTTCGAGCCATATACATGGCATTGAATCGGGCAAAGGACATCCTTCAGGGGAAACCAGTCCAGATCTGCCCGGACAATGCAACGTCAGTAGCATACCTCAACCATCAGGGAGGAACTCACAGCCAGAAAGCAATGAAAGCAGTAAGTCACACGTTAAAGTGGGCAGAACGTCATCTTCCAGCCTTGTCCGCAGTGTTCGTTCCAGGAGTCCTAAACTGGGAAGCGGATTTTCTCAGTCAGCACACCATTCATGTAAATGAATGGGCTTTACACCCGGAAGCCTTCCAGACCCTGGTCGACAGATGGGGGTTGCCAGAGATAGATCTCATGGCGTCTCATCAGAAACACAAGGTGCCCACATATGGATCAAGAACAAAGGATCCCAGAGCGATCTTTGTGGATGCCCTGTCAGTGAGATGGGACTTTCATCTGGCCTATGTGTTTCCTCCCATCACCCTATTACCCAGGGTGGTGAGAAAGGTAAAACAAGGAAAATGTGACGTGATACTAATAGCTCCGGCTTGGCCCAGAAGACATTGGTGCACAGATCTGCAGAGGATGTTGATGGATGCTCCATTCCTACTACCTCAACGTCCAGATCTACTGATTCAGGGGCCTTGTCATCACAGACTTCTGGATCAACTGTCTTTGACGGCGTGGCTCTTGAAACCTCCATCCTGAAGTCAAGAGGATTCTCACAACAGCTACTTCAAACAATGCTTAGAGCAAGGAAACCCTCCTCAGCTCGCATTTATCACAGAATATGGCAAGCCTATATTCAATGGTGCAATGAACAGAAACTTGACCCCAGGTCTTTCAGAGTTTCCAGAATCCTAGCATTCCTTCAAGCAGGAATGGATAAAGGTTTAAGGGTGGTTTCCTTGAGAGTGCAGGTGTCAGCACTAACTGTATGGTTCCAAAACAAAATTGCCAACCTACAGGATGTGCGCACTTTTTCCAGGGAATGCTGCGCATTCAACCTTCTTTTGTTTCTCCTACAGTGCCTTGGGACATAAGTTTTAGTTCTAAAGGCCCTTCAAGTTGCCCCATTTGAACCACTTAAAGAGTGGATTTTAAATGGTTGACAGTTAAGGTTCTCTTTCTACTGGCCATGGCTTCAGCTAGAAGAGTTTCAGATTTAGGCGCATTATTATGTCGTCCTCCATTTCTGATTTTTTATCCACATAGAGCAGTTCTCAGAACTAAATCTGGGTATCTTCCTAAGGTGGCGTCTAAATTCCACCTTAACGAAGAAATTGTAGTCCCGGCTTTCCAGGGACCGGACCTCTCTGCGGGAGATGCATCGTTGGACGTAGTCCGTGCCTTAAGGATCTACGTAGATCGTACCAGTGCTATTATAAAGACAGATTCTCTCTTTGTTCTCTACGGATTTCACAGGAGAGGATAGCCTGCTGAAAAGCAGACTTCTGGTGAGGTGGCTTTGGATGACGATTTCAGAAGCATATTCTCAGGCTGATCTCCCGGTTCCGGATAATGTCTCTGCTCACTCTACTTGTAAGGTAGGTCCATCATGGGCAGCACAGCGTGGTGCTTCAGAAGAATAGATATTTAAGGCAGCCACATGGTCTTCCATCAACACATTCATTAGACATTATGCCGTAGATACCTTTGCCTCTCAGGACGCTGAATTCGGGCGAAGGATTCTCCTGTCTAATCAGGAGCATCCCCACCACTAAATTGCTGTGGGACATCCCAATGTATCCTGTGGATACCCTGTGGATCCTGCAGGAGAAATATACGTTGTGGTAAGAACTTACCATTGATAATGGTATTTCTCCTAAGTCCACAGGTTCCACAGGGATCCCACCCTGACGCACCTGATTTGAGGATCCTTTTACTCACTAACCTCTTCCCTCTTACACGGAAGGGTGTGCATGTGTGTTCTCGCCTGATTAGGGCTCTACATGATGCTCCTGCCTTAAGGTTTGGAAAACAACTGATTTGCCTGAGCCAGGAGGTGGGGATATATGGGCGGGTCCACTGCATGCTGGGAGGCCAGAAAGCTTTGACCGATTGGTGCAAGATCTGCTGTTGCTCAACCATATCCCAATGTATCCTGTGGACTTAGGAGAAAGTGTAACAGAAACTATCAGCAAACTGATTGCTTGCTGTAAGTTGAAAAAAACTAAAGAGTCTCCAGTCTCCCAGTAAAATCCACCGCCTCAATGAGCCAATTGCAAACCGTGACTACACTGGCTACACTGTGACTGGCAGTGACTTCCCATTGGAAATGCTGCTTACCAGTCAACCTCAGGATAGGCAGTTCCATTGGGAAGTGTTTTCTTCCTCTGGGACTGCCGACCCGGCTGCAATTAGCAAAGAGTGTGCTCCCTGAGGGAAGCCATTCCCTGCCTTTCCGGGCAATCCTACCCGGCTTCTATTGGTTGCAGCCGATGCAGTCCATAGAAGCCGGGGTTTTGTGCTTGTGTAGTATCATCGCTGTTTATGCGCATACGCCGGTCCTGGCTCCTGCAAGATCCATTACGCAGGTGCAGGGGCCAGGCTGACCAGGGCTCTCCTCTCCTCCTACTGTAAGCAGCATGGACAGTGACAGCCCACCTCCTCCAAAGAGGTAAGAGACGCCGATGAAAATGACTCTGGATTTGATGTTTGAGTCTGGATTCTAAGTTTTATACCTTTGATATAGTTGTCATTTGTATTGTCCTTGTTGAACAATAGACAGATTTATAGAAAAAAAAACATGGTTGATCAAGGTTTCTTATACATATTGTGGCAATGTGTCACATTATTTTATTTTTTTTTAAATATGTTTATTGGTTTTTTTCACATAAAGGCATAGAGAGAACAAAAAACAGAAAAACAATGCAGTTCAAAGTGCATGTGAAATGCTTGTGGATTACAGAATAGGCAACAAAAGGTATGGCATGACATCAGGGACTACCACTGGCGCTGTATGTAGAAATAGACAGTGCAAAAAACAATATCAAAGCAGCAGCAGTAGTATATGTAAACAGCGATCTAGGCCTATGATATATTTGAAAGGAACTGCACACAATCACACAATAACAAAATCAATAATACAATCATAGAAAAAGAGAAAGAGAGAAGAAAAGCAAAAATACATGGATAAGAAGTATGAGGGAGGAGGAGGAGGGGGGGGGGGATTGCAGATACCTAAAGGACAGTCGTCATACATGATAAGGCACACTTATAGGGAATGTAGGGATAAAATCGCTCAGTACCAAGGTACGGGAGCAAGTATCACCCAGAAACTGAAGGTGAATCTTCACCAATGGGAATACAGAGTCTGCGATAGGAATCCCAACTAAGGGAATCAAACAATTTCAGTACATGGGATTGTTGTGGGGGTGGAAGGGAGTCAATATACAGTCCCCATTTCTTATAAAAACGCAGAGCGTTACGGTCAAGATCTGGGAGAGTGGATTGGCGTTCAAAATACAATGTAGTAGTAAGGAGAGACTTGAGGTTACCAAGGGAGGGAGAGGTTCGATATATCCAATGATTCAAAATTAACTTCTTTTCCAAGGTTAATAATACGTATAAAAATGGAATGCAATGAGTCTGAGATGGGGGTAAACGCCAGGCTGTAGTATTAAGGCCGAGGAGTGCTGCTGGGTCCATAGGGAGAGAGATCCGGAAAGTGGATTTTATATACCACAATATCTTATTCCAAAACCGTTTAATCTTTGGGCAGTGCCAGAAATTGTGCATAAAAAGGGCATTTGGTGCTCTACATTTGGGGCAATGACCCGAGTCTGTAGAGACCATATATTTGTGCTGTCCCGGGGCAATATATGCCCGGTGTAGAAATTTAAAGTGGATTTCCTGAAGCTGAGCAGAATGTAGGGCTTTCAGGATAGAGGGAAGGGGGGAGAGGAAACAATCCACCGATGGATCCCAGGACCACTCACTTGACCATTTTGATAATATGGGGGGCCAAAATACCTCAGGCCTGCCAGGCAACAAGTCCCGGTACAACCAGCAAATTTTGTATGATAAGTTCGGTAATGTGACCAACAGGGCGGACAGAGGATCATTCCTCCGCTCGTGCACAGGAGGGATGGGAAGAGATTATACAAAATGGCGGACTTGGAGGAACATAAAGAAATCAGATGAAGGCACACCGTGTCTCTCGGCCAAATCCGCAAATGACAGTACATGTCCACCCGGGTCGAATACGTCACGGATGGGGGAATGCCCCTAGATTTCCACATGAGGAATTTGGTATTATCGAGGGGTGGAGTGAAGCAAGGGTTTCCACAAAAGGGGATAAAAGGGGAGTATTCTGGGTTTCAGTGAAGGGCCTTGTTAATGGCCCACCAGGAGCGATAGGCATCCCAGAAAAGAATATTAGAGCGCACCCGGGGTGGGAGCAGGATTTTTGGGGTATGTAGTAGAGCCTTGAGATCATAAGGATGCACAAGATCCTGCTCTATGTCGTAATTAACATACGAAGAGGTGCCCACTATCCAATCCGAGATGTACCTAAAGTTTGCAGCCTGAAAGAAAGCCAAGAGGTATGGGACAGCCAAACAACCCTGGGCACGGGGGAGTTTAAGTTTAGGAAGAGAAATCCGAGACCTCTTGCGATTCCACAGGAATTTAGAGAACATTTTATCACATGCCATTAAGTCTTTGGTAGGGGGCTGGATAGGAATCATCTGGAGGAGATAGGAGATCTTGGGGAACACGATACTTTTCAGAATAGCTACTCTCCCCAGTAGGGAAACAGGAAGAGAGGATCAAGTGGATAGCAGTTGGGACACTTTGTTAAAGACGGCGGTATAGTTGACCGAATATATATCCGAAATATTCACAGGGATATATATACCCAACTATTTGAGGTTTGAGGTGTTCAGCTTAAATTGAGTAAGGGTGGGCGAGGTGGGGCGCGTACAGGCAGCCGGAGTGAGTGGGAAGAGCTCAGACTTGGAGGCATTAACATGGTATCCTGCAAAAGCACCAAACTCGGAAATAGCCTGCATGATCGGCGGGACAGAGGTCTCAGGCCGTGAAATAAAGAGGAGCATGTCATCCGCAAACAAACTCACACGAAGCTCATGGTTGCGGACCAATACTCCGGAGTAATCTGGGAGGTGACGCAGTTTGATAGCTAAGGGCTCTATGGCGATAGCGAACAAAAGTGGGGAGAGGGGGCAGCCCTGCCTTGTGCCTCGGTGAAGGGGAATGGGAGCAGATAAGTAGCCATTACACATAATGCGAGAGGAGGAGGGGGAATACAGATTACGTATCATGTTGATCAGGTCCAGCGGAAACCCAAACCTATCCAGCGTCGTATATAAGTGATCCCAACTAACAAGATCAAACGCTTTCTCCGCGTCTAAGAAGAGGACGTATTGGGGGTCAGGGTCTTCGCTGGAGTGCAACCAGGTGGCCGAGGCAAGAATTTTACGAATATTGTTAGTGGAGTGTTGGCCCGAAATGAAACCAGTTTGGTCAGGGTGAATAATGGAAGGGAGCAGTCCCTTCAACGTATCTGCAATGATTTTCGTAAATAATTTATAGTCAACGTTGAGCAGAGAGATGGGACGGTATGAACCGGGGAGATGGGGATCTCTCCCAGGTTTGGAAAGGTGACGGACCAGAGCTTCATTAAAGTACAAAGGGAGGGAATGGGAAGTTCGAATTTAATTGAATACCAGGGTCAGAGGATCCAGCAATTTAGGTAAGAGCATTCTATAGAATTCTCCAGAGAACCCATCGGGTCCAGGGGCTTTCAAAGGCTTAAGATGTTTAATCGCCACCTCCACCTCCTGGGCAGTAATCGGTGAGCATAGATCCTTCGCCACTGATGATGGTATTTGAGGCAAGGAAACAGAGTTCCAGAAAGAAGTTTTTGCTGGTAAATCGAGAGGGGGGGGGGGGGGGGGGAGTAGATGTCAGTATAAAATTCTGAGAGGAGCTGCGCCATGTCCACAGACTTGGTAGCCAACGAGCCATCGTTGCGTTTGAGTGTCTGGATCACTGAGGAAGGCACAGAACCTTGCAGAAGATTTGAAAGAAGGTATTGCCATACCTATAAAAACGGTGATTCTTATGAAAGGTATGGCGGTCGCCCATTAGCGCCAGTACAGCACTAAACTGAGATTTACAATCTAAATATACCTTCTTAGAGGCAGGAGACGGGCGCTGTTTAAATTGTTGGTAGGCATCAGTTAGGCAGCGTTGGGAGGCTTAAAACTCAGAGAGAAATTGTTTCTTTCTCGAGGAAACATATTCCACAAGCCTACCTCGTATAACCGCCTTAGAGGCCTGCCAAAACAGGATCCGTCTCAGAAATACTTGCATTGTCCAGTCTGAACTCCTCCCAAAACGCCTCCAACTTGCTCCGAAATTGCAAGGAGGAGGTAAAGGAAGTGGGGAAACGCCAGCATTTAAAAGAACCACAGTCTAATGAGGTAGTGAGGGAAGCCCAAACCAGAGCGTGATCGGAAAAGGAAATTGTTTCCATCTGCGCTTCAGTATTTTGAGGGGTCAAGGAATCTAACAGCAATAAAAAATCTATTCTGGACAGAGTGCCATGGGCAGCCGAGAGACACGAGTACTCCCTGTCAGTGGGATAGAGAAATCTCCAGGCGTCAGTCAGATGTAGATGTTGGGCAAAAAAGGGGATACCCAAGGTAGGGGGAGAGCGTGCACGAGCGGAGGAGGTCGAGTCCATATAAGCGGAGACCACAACATTGAAGTCTCCGCCCACAATCATTGGGCAAGACATAAACGGGCACAGTGTAGTTATAAGACTTTTGAAAAAAACCTTCGAGTATGAGTTTGGGGCATATACGGTACATAAAACATATTTGGTATTATGGAGTAAAATTTCAAGAATTAGAAATCTGCCAGCAGGATCGCACAAAGAAGTAAGGACCTCAATATGTAAGCTACGTTTAGCGAGGATTAGTACACCCCTAGCCTTAGAAGAATAGGGAGCGTCAGAGAGCACCTGCCAACCCAAAACACCCAATTTTTGGGCCTCCGGGGAAAGAAGGTGTGTCTCCTGTATAAACACTATATCCATATGTAATCTATTTAAATAAAGCAGGATCTTCTTCCTTTTGACAGGAAAGTGAATACCTCCAACATTCCATATACCCACCTTAATAGCAGACATAAGGCATTAAAGAATAAATAATCATACAGAAGGAAATCTTACAAACCCATAAGCAATGGAGGGGGAGAAAAGACACAGGAGGAAGGGAGGGAGGGAGACACATTATTAATATAATAAGCAGGATTCATGATTTTTTCCATTAAAACAGTAATGCAAAAAAAATATATATATATATTTTAAAAAAACAATGGTTTAACAAAAAAAAAAAGTTTCGGTTTTTTTTAAAAACTGTTTTCTTTTCCCTAACCCTGATTGGAAATGACAATTTTACCAAATTTTTATTAACTTAAATGATATCAAACTCTCTGGTGGAGGATATATGGAAACTGGGGAAAAGCAAAAGAATTCTGAATCTCACAACCAAGCAAATGCCTCCTTTCTTTTTTGTACTACTACAAAAATAATACTTATGGCTAGATTTATGAAGATTCTCGGGTTTGACCTGGAAATTGGGAATAATATTAGTTATTTTGTTCATTAATATTTGTAGAGCTGAGGGGCTGATTCATTAAAAGAATAGCAGTACCAGCCTAGTATATGAGTTTCCTCGCATCCTATTTTCATCTGATTCGACATAAATGGAGAGGAACTTAGATCTTGACAAAAGTTGACAAAAATGATGAAATTGATGACAACGAAGTGACTAACAAACACCATGTGACTCGGTTGGCAGTGTACACTAAGATGACAAATAGCACCGTGCAATGGCCTCTGTATTCCCATTGCTCAATACAAACCAAAGATTTTTTAACATTTTAGTTCTGTCATCAGATTTTAGGCATACTTACCCACTTTCTGCCCCCCAACCCCCTCCCCTACGCATCCTCGAGAATGGGCATGCTGCAGAAAAGTGGGCAGAGTGAAATTATGATTGGGTTTATACTGGTCTTGCCCCCACTGTACAATGCAGAAATTACCGGAACTGTAAAGTGGCGGCGGGGCCATAATTCAGAAAGAAACGAGTCATCCAGCCACCCACTTCACTCGGGAAATGGACAACGTGGGGTGGATGTGAGTGGGCTCTGGGACTTGCCCACTGTTCCAGGCATCCAGGAGAGTCACTCAAAATTTGGGAGTCTCCACATAGGTCCATTCAACTGGTCATAATCATTTGACTATGGAAATTCAGTGGTTGATAGATCATTACAATTACACAATGTTAGCTCCCACTCAAACAGTAGAACCTAGAATTCAGAGAAGCAATGGTCCCTCTGTAGACATACATGTAATCATGGTATCAGTGGAATATCTGTAATGGATGCAGGCACCCATGTTTAATACTCGCCTCTCTGAAGTCCTGCGTCATCATCAATCATTGGCGCTGCACAAATCCCAAGGAAAATGGCACAGTGGCCATTCTCCTAATGGTTTACATAAGCGCACTAGAAAAATCAGAAACAATGGCTGTTGCAACATTTTCCCGGAGACCTGCATATGCACAGTGCCAGAGTCTAATCAGTTGCGCTGGCTGCTAGAGAGGAGGGGACCCACATGGAGAATGTACAGAGGCTCCTCCTCTCTTTCTATGCACCTGCATGGTATAATATTATCCAAAGTGGTGTAAGATGCCATTATGAGTGGAGTATAGAAGCCTTGCTCTGCCCCGAATGATGAACACCTGCGGAAATGTGTGCAATCTTCCCATGTTCACAATCAATTCAAATATCTTGTCCAATAATGTCTTGTTTTTGCAAGTTAGGGTGCATATTTCAGCAAATCATTGCGTCAATCAACGCAGGTCTTTTCTCCATTTCAGAAAACAACTTGCTGTTCATAACTAAACGATGTCCCATAATAATAATTATAAGCATATGTACCACAAATATAATTTTTCAATGACATAGGGGGGCGATTCAGAGATGGACACAGCCAAGCGTCTGTACGCAGCAGACACGACCATCTGGTCTGCACACGCGCCCTGGCAACAGGGCGCGTGCGCGACCCCTCTCCTTGTGGGCTGCAAGGTGATTGACAGTGGCAAGAGTTTCAGGGGCAGCATTTCGGCATTGCAGGGGTGTTGCGGCCGAAATGGAGGCGCATTGCAAGAATTTTCAGGGCATCTGCGTGACGTCACATGCAGCCGCTCCGATTTAAAAAATGGCGGTGGACCGCCTGCCAGCGCAGCCGGGGATTGACCTTAAATTGATGCATCTGCAATTAAATTGCGGACGCATCGTGAGGCGGCACCACACTTGCTGGACGGCCCCCACATGTGAAGAGATGGATGCATTTCTTGCTGCAGATGTAACGATCTGCATCCATCTCTGAATAACCCCCATAATGTATTAATGATCCTAAGAATTTATTTGACTCTCAGTGCTTAATATTTAATCACAGTCACAATTTTAGATAGAGAACTTAGTTATGTACTAAGGATAATTTGGGTGCTCTCTCTAAGGGGGATATCCAATTATCCCCGTTAAAACATCGGGTCCGAAAAACGTCAGTTTTCTGACGTTTTTCAGACTTTTTTCCATGTTTTACAGTTTTGTTTTTTTTACAGGCTAACCAGATAGATCGCCTTAAAAAAAACCTTTCTCCCGAAAACACACAGGTTCAGTGAAACATGTGTGTTTTCGTGTGAAACAGACCCATTTTCGGACGAAAATGGGGCTGTGTCCAGGGATTCTGCTTCGCCTGCCTGAGGCAGGTGAAACAAAATCCCTGATAAACCGCGGCACATGCCGGCTTATCGGGGCTAATTAGATAGCCCCCGGCAGGACAATTAGCCCCGGTAAAAAAACGGTGCTAATTGGATATCCCGCTAAACAGCAAATTCTCAAAGTATTTACAGTATATTATTTAGGAAATGCCTAAGAGGCTAGCTAAGTGTCCAGCAGCTATTGAAGTAAAGAACACATGCCTTTAGTGTATTAGTAAATCTAGGACATTCTAGTATAAATCTGTGTTTCTCATATAGCCAAAAATGTTATTTTGTTTAAAGATGAGCTAAAACCTGCATCTTCTTACATTTAGATTTGGTAGTAGTACCACCATGCTAAGCCACAGGGCTGACACTTCCTTACAGTGAATATAGGTTTATCTCTTTATTAGCTTTGGTAATTTGAATGCATGTTTATTCTTACTGATCCCTAAAACAAGCTACTTTGCTCCGGGCACTGAGAACCCAATAACAACCCTAAATGGCTGTCTTGCTGAGCTCCAAGAGTGGATGAGGGCGAGTTGGCTGAGACTGAATCCTGATAAAACAGACGTCCTTATGATAGGACCTCAACATCAAAGGATAAGACTGCAGCATAGGCAACCAACTGGACTTACAGTTGGGGGCACAAAATTACAAAACACTAATCATGTGCAACATCTTTACGTTATTCTGGATGGTGGCCACAATCAAATCCTCATTCTTTTATCTGAGGAACATAACCAGAATAAAACACTTAATTCCCTTTGAAGATCTGCCAAAAGTCATACATGCATTTGTCAGGGCCGTAACTACGTGTGTGCCAAGTGGGCTTGGCACACAGCGCAGTTGCCCTGAGGGCGCACGGCCAGCGGCATGTAATGAGTCAAATTGACTCATTACATGCCGCCTCTGCTGTGTGCGCCGTGCGCCGCGCTAGAGGAAGAAGAGACCAGCGCCGGGCAGCGGACAAGGAGGAGGAGGGAGGGGGAGCAGGGAGCCGCAGCAGCGCTATTTGATTGGTAGTAAGCGCCGCTGCAGCATCCCCCTCTCCTTCTGTATTGGCTGCCCGGCGCTGCTATGGATGCTGGGATGCGGTTCCTTCATCCCAGCATCCACAGCAGCGCCAGGCAGCCAATACGGAAGAAGAGGGGGATGCTGCAGCGGCGCCTACTACCAATGAAATAGCGCTGCTGCGGCTCCCTGCTCCCCCTCCCTCCTCCTCACCTCACTGCCTGCACCGAGAGGGAGATGCCAGCACGAGGAGCCTGTCAGCGGGGAGAAGGTAAGTATATCCCTCTCTTTCTCTCTCTCAGGGGGACACCGTCTGCCGCAATGTGTAAAAAGGGGGCCTGGCTGCCGCAATGTGTAAAAAGGGGTCCTGGCTGCCGCAATGTGTAAAAAGGGGGACTGGCTGCCGCAATGTGTAAAAAGGGGGCCTGGCTGCCGCAATGTGTAAAGAGGGGTCCTGGCTGCCGCAATGTGTAAAAAGGGGTCCTGGCTGCCGCAATGTGTAAAAAGGGGGACTGGCTGCCGCAATGTGTAAAAAGGGGGCCTGGCTGCCGCAATGTGTAAAGAGGGGGCCTGGCTGCCGCAATGTGTAAAAAGGGGTCCTGGCTGCCGCAATGTGTAAAAAGGGGGACTGGCTGCCGCAATGTGTAAAAAGGGGGCATGGCTGCCGCAATGTGTAAAAAGGGGGACTGGCTGCCGCAATGTGTAAAAAGGGGGACTGGCTGCCGCAATGTGTAAAAAGGGGGACTGGCTGCCGCAATGTGTAAAAAGGGGGACTGGCTGCCGCAATGTGTATAAAGGGGGCCTGGCTGCCGCAATGTGTAAAAAGGGGGACTGGCTGCCGCAATGTGTAAAAAGGGGGCCTGGCTGCCGCAATGTGTAAAAGGGGGGACTGGCTGCGCAATGTGTAAAAAGGGGGACTGTCTGCTGTTATGTGTAAAAAAGGGGACGCTGTCTGCTGTAATGTGTAAAAAGGGGGACGCTGTCTGCTGTAATGTATAAAAGGGGCTCTACCTGGTGTAGTGGCGCTACTGTGCAGCGTAATTTGAATAATGTAGACTACTGTGCACCGTTGTATGAATTGCTATTATTTTGTGGCCACGCCCCTTCCCCGTGAAGCCACGCCCTATAAATTTTTCGCGCGTCTACGGCGCGCACTGCCCCTATCTTACATGGGGGGGCGCCACTGTCGTTTCTTGCACACAGCGCTAAAATGCCTAGTTACGGCACTGGCATTTGTATCATCTCGATTAGACTACTGCAGTGCCCTCTATATTTTGTCTCCAAGCAAAAGAATTGCACCGCTTACAGCTGGTGCAAAACACAGCTGCCACGCTTTTAACCAACCAGTCCTAGCCACATAACACCCATTCTCTACTCCCTCCATTGGTTTCCTGTAAAATGGCGAATAATCTTCAGGATTGGTTTAATGACTTTCAAAGCCCTACATGACCAGATCCCAAGGTACCTGAAGCAGCTTCTGATTCCATACTGCCCCTCTTGATTACTGCGATCTGTAGATGATGGAGTGTGAGTGTGCAGTAGCAAAGGCAAAGAAGCTACTAACATGCATAAAACGGGGGATGGAGACAAGGGAAGAAAGTGTAATCCTACCACTATATAAATCGTTGGTACAGCCACATTTGGAATACTGTGCTCCGTTCTGGGCACCACACTATAAAAAAGACATAGTGGAACTCAAAAAAGTTCAGAGAAGAGCTACCAGATTGATAAAGGGCATACAGTCATTGGACTATAATGAAAGGTTAACCAGGTTAGACACTGTATGTTTAAAGAGGCGACTAAGAGGAGATCTGATTAATATTTATAAAAACATTGAGGGGCAATACATGGAATTATCAGGTGATTTGTTCATCAAGAGATCTGTACTCAAAACACGTGGACAGCCCCTAGGGTTAAAGGTGTTGAGGAATCTTATATTATATTTGATATTAATGTCTAGGGTGCCAATTATTGAAAAGTGGACTCTTCAATAATAATATATGTATATTTTATAATATACGTTTATCATATATATCTGCAAATATGTCAGTCTTACAAACTAGGTAACTGATACATATATGCAGTTCTCATACATATGAATTATTAAATTATGATTCCAAAGTGAGTTCAAACATGGAATTCACAGCTCCTACCATCTGATTGTTTATTTACAGGCAAAATCAAATCATACAGAATAACATATACACAGTGGTGACATATATACTAATAATATTTATGCTTCCTTAATTATAGAACAAACATAACAAAACACAGTTTCACAAACTTAGACAATTATTAACATAAAGTTTATACTTGCAAGTACATAGTTACCATCCTAATATCATTTCTTATGTGTGAACATCCCTCCTCCTGCACTTAGCTTCTTCTTAACTCTGCAACTTCTCTCCTTCCTCCAACTCCTTCTGACTTCAACCTTCACCAACTTACTGACTGAACTCATGTATATATACCTAGAACTTAACCATTTTATACTGACATATTTCTATTGGTTCCCCTGTAACTGATAACTGCCAGATTCCAAAGCGTCATAAAACATGTCCAATTGTTCTGCTGTAGGGTGACAAACAGGACATATGGTTTGGTGTCATAAAATGTAGTCCTTCCTAATTCATTAACCATTTCCCAGTAAATATTTTCACTCGGTTTGAGTGTTACAGTTTCAATAGATCTTCTGTTGTCATTGTCACTGGCCAGCAGTATGACTGGACAGAAGGCCAGATACACTCCCTGAAGGCATGTAATCAGAGCCGGCGCTACCCGCTCAGCAGTTCCTGCAAAGCAGGGAGGCGCTGGTCGGAAGAGGCGCTCTCCCCGCTCTGCTGTTGCTGCTGGCTCCTGGTTGCCGCTGCATCTGTCACACTGTATGACAGACGCAGGCAATGTGATGCGCGGCTCCGGCTCCCTCCCTCCTGTTTCCACCACCTCCTCATGGCCATGGCTAGGGGGGAATGTCACCTGGGCGCCTGATTGGAGAGGACGCCGATCCCCCCTAATGCTCCCCTCTCTATGCAGCAGCCGTCGAGATGAAACTGAACATAAACTACATCTCCCAGCAACCCTTGCTGCCGGGAGCTGTAGTTTACTTTCAGTTTCATCTTTGCAGTGATCAGCTGAACAGGATTGAGGGGGCAGAGGCAGGGGACAAGTTACCCCAGCCTTTCCCCACCCCCCTCTTCCCCCCGCTGCCATTAATCATGGCAGTGCACTCTAAACTAAGAAGATACCTGAGGTCCGAAAAGGGGGCGGGGCTAAACGGCACTGTACTACACAGTGCCTTGCCAGTTGCCAGCCCAGCAGCATCGGAGAATGGAGGTGATGTGAGCAGCAGCATGGCCAAAACAGTGAGTATGACTCAGGGAAGGGCACTGTATGTGTGTGTGACTGCTATATGTGTTTATAAATGTTTACTTGTGTGTGACTGTATGTGAATAGTTGTGTGACTACATAGCTGTATGTGTGCTTGTGTGTCACTGTGTGTATATGTGTCACTATATATGTATTTATACAGGTGTGTGATTATTATATGTATGTATGTGAGTGAGTGAGTGAATGTATGTATGTGTGCGTGTATGTTTTTAGGTGTGTGACAGTATGTATTTGTATAGTTGTGTGATTTCATGTATGTATCAATGTATGGGTTATTATTGTATACCCCTTTTACACCGTCAGCTAGTAACACGGGTTATTGGACATGAGCGCGCATAACCCATGTTGCTGGTTGGTGTAAAAGGGCCCAGTTGTAATAATCCGGGTCGATTGACCTGGTATTCCAACTCAGGTAGCTTGCAGGGTTGAACACGGGTTCAACCCGGCAAACAGTGCTGTGCAAACTGGGAGCCGAGTCGACGCAACCCAGCTCCTGTTCACAGTGTATGTACGGTCAGTGCTTGGAGATCATGTGATCTCCAAGTGCCGCCCCCGCGGAGTCACTGGCAATGTCACCAACCCGGCAATATGGCAAGTTGGAATCTGCGGTGGGAAAAGGGCCTGAGGCGGGTCGCGCCCGGGAAGCATCCATGTCAGGCTCCCGGGTGCGATCCACCTCAGATGATATAATAGGATTTTAATACCTACCGATAAATCCTTTTCTCTTAGGCCGTAGAGGATGCTGGGGACACCAAAAGAACCATGGGGGTATAGATGGGATCCGCAGGAGACATGGGCACTTTAAGATTTGAAAAGGGGTGTGCACTGGCTCCTCCCTCTATGCCCCTCCTCTAGACTCTAGTTATAGAAACTGTGCCCAGGGAAACTGACAAATTTCGAGGAAAGGATTTATTATTAAACTAAGGTGATATTCACACCAGCACACACCGCAAACACGCCGCACAATGTGGCATTCAACAGAACCCAAGCCAACGGCATGAACCAATGTCAGCAACAGGCTGACTATAAACATAACACAACATGCGTGTAACCAGAATTAATCGCTGCAGATACAGTACAGTACGCACTGGGACGGGCGCCCAGCATCCTCTACGGACTAAGAGAAAAGGATTTACCAGTAGGTATTAAAATCCTATTTTCTCATACGTCCTAGAGGATGCTTGGACACCAAAAGAACCATGGGGTTATACCAAAGCTCTAGAACGGGCGGGACAGTGCGGCTGACTCTGCAGCACCGATCGACCAAACTTTAGGTTGTCATCGGCCAGGGTATCAAACTTGTAAAACTTCGCAAAAGTGTTAGAACCCGACCAAAAGTAGCAGCTCGGCAAAGTTGCAATGCCGAGACACCTCAGGCAGCTGCCCAAGAAGAGCCCACCTTCGTAGTAGAATGGGCCTTCACCGATTCCGGTAATGGTAATCCGGCTGTGGAATGAGCATGCTAAATCGTGTTACAGATCCAGCGTGCAATGGTCTGTTTGGAAGCAGGACACCCAATCTTGTTGGGAGCATACAGGACAAACAGAGCCTCAGTTTTCCTAGCCCGAGCCGTTCTGGCGACAAAGATTTTCAGAGCTCTGACCACATCCAAAGATTTTGACTCAACGAAAGCGTCAGTAGCCACTGGCACTGCAATAGGTTGGTTCATGTGGAAAGATGAAACCACCTTCGGCAGAAATTGTTGCCGAGTCCTCAACTCTGCTCTATCTTCATGAAAAATTAAATAAGGGCTCTTGTGAGACAAGGCCGCTAACTCAGACATGCGCCTTGTGGACGCCAAAGACAACAGGATGACCACTTTCCAAGTGAGGAACTTCAACTCCACCATCTGTAAAGGCTCGAACCAATGCGATTGACGGGACTGCAACACCACGTTAAGATCCCATGGTGCCACAGGGGGCACAAATGGAGGTTGGATGTGCAACATACCCTTCACGAAAGTTTGAACTTCTGGAAGGGAGGCCAATTGCCTTTGAAAGAAAACCGATAAGGCTGAAATTTGAACCTTAATTGAGCCCAACTTTAGGCCTGCCTTCACACCTGCTTGTAGAAAATGGAGAAAACGTCCTAGCTGAAACTCTTCCGCAGGAGCCTTCTTGGATTCACACCAAGATACATACTTCCTCCAAATGCGGTGGTAATGTTTAGACGTTACTCCCTTTCTGGCCTGAAGAAGTGTGGGAATGACTTCACTGGGAATACCCTTCCGTGCTAAGATCTGGTGTTCAACCGCCATGCCGTCAAACGTAGCCGCGGTAAGTCTTGGTATACGCACGGCCCCTGCTGTAACAGGTCCTCGCGCAGAGGAAGAGGCCAGGGATCTCCTATGAGTAATTCCTGAAGATCTGGATACCAAGTCCTCCTTGGCCAGTCTGGGACAATGAGGATTGCTTGAACCTTTGTTCTTCTTATGATCTTTAGAACTTTTGGAATGAGAGGAAGTGGAGGGAACACATACACGGACGGAAACACCCATGGTGTCACCAGTGCATCCACTGCTATTGCTTAGGGGTCCCTGGACCTGGAACAATATCTCTGAAGCTTTTTGTTGAGGCGCGACGCCATCATGTCTATGTGAGGAATTCCCCAACGACTTGTGACTTCTGTGAAGACCTCTTGATGGAGGCTCCATTCTCCTGGATGGAGATCGTGTCGGCTGAGGAAGTCTGCTTCCCAGTTGTCCACTCCTGGAATGAAGATCGCTGACAGCGCTCTTGTATGTTTCTCTGCCCAGCGGAGAACCTTGTGACTTCTGCCATTGCCACTCTGCTTTTTATTCCGCCTTGGCGGTTTATGTACGCTACTGCTGTCACATTGTCCGATTGGATCAGCACGGGCAGATTGCGAAGAAGATGTTCCGCTTGCACAAGGCCGTTGTAAATGGCCCTTAACTCCAGAACGTTTATGTGGAGACAAGTTTCCTGGCTTAACCATTGTCCTTGAAGTTTACCCCTTGTGTGACTGCACCCCATCCTCGGAGACTTGCATCCGTGGTCATTAGGATCCAGTCCTGGATTCCGAGCATGCGTCCCTCCAGGAGGTGAGAGCTGTGCAGCCACCACAGGAGCGATATTCTGGTCTTTGAAGATAGGACTATCTTCCGGTGCATGTGCAGGTGGGATCCGGACCACTTGTCCAACAGGTCCCACTGAAATACTCTGGCATGGAATCTGCCAAACTGAATGGCCTCGTAGGTCGCCACCATCTTCCCCAGCAACCGAGTGCACTGATGGATTGACACTCTTGGTGGTTTCAGAATTTGTTTGACCAGGCTCTGAAGTTCCTGAGCCTTTTCTACCGGAAGAAAAATTCTCTGTAGTTCTGTGTCCAGTATCATCCCTAAAAATGACAACCTCGTTGTCGGAATCAACTGTGATTTTGGCAAGTTCAGGAGCCAACCGTGTTGTTGAAGAACGGTCAGAGACAGGGCCACGTTTTCCACCAACTGGTCCCTGAATCTCGCCTTTATCAGGAGATCGTCCAAGTGCGGGATAATTATTACTCCTTGCTTGCGAAGGAGAACCATCATTTCCGCCATTACTTTGGTGAAAATCCTCGGAGCCGTGGACAGACCAAACGGCAACGTCTGAAATTGGTAATGACAATCCTGAATTGCAAACCTCAGGTAAGCCTGATGCGGAGGATAAATGGGAAAATGTAAGTAAGCATCTTTTATGTCCACCGACACCATAAAATCCCCTTCCTCCAGACTGGAGATCACTGCTCGGAGAGACTCCATTTTGAATTTGAATTTTTTTAGGTAGAAATTGAGGGATTTCAGGTTCAGGATTGGCCTGACCGAGCCATCCGGCTTCGGAACCACAAAAAGACTTGAATAAAAGCCTTCTCCCTGTTCTGACCGGGGAACCCTGACGACAACCTGATTTTGACACAACTGTTGTATGGCATTGCAAATAACCTCCCTGTCCGGAAGAAAAACTGTTAAGGCCGATTTGAAAAATCGGTGAGGGGGGACGTCTTGGAACTCCAGTTTGTACCCATGGGATATTATTTGTAAAACCCATGGGTCCAGGTCCGAACGAACCCAGAACTGACTGAAGAGTTTGAGACGTGCCCCCACCGGTGCGGCCTCCCGCATAGGAGCCCCAACGTCATGCGGTGGAATTGGCAAAAACCTGGAAGGACTTCTGCTCCTGGGAGCCTGACAAGGCTGGTGACCGTTTACCTCTCCCCCTTCCTCTAGTAGCAAGGAAGGAAGAACCTCGGCCCTTTCTGTATTTATTGGGCCGAAAGGACTGCATCTGATAGTGGTGCGTTTTCTTTTGTTGTGGAGGAACATAAGGTAAAAAGGATGACTTACCCGCGGTAGCTGTAGATACCAAATCATCAAGGCCATCCCCAAATAAGGCCTTACCTTTATATGGTAGAGACTCCATACTTTTCTTGGAATCAGCATCAACATTCCATTGGTGAATCCACAACGCTCGTCTAGCTGAGACAGCCATGGCATTGGCCTTTGATCCCAAAAGGCCAATATCCCTTGCAGCTTCCTTTAGGTAAACTGCCGCGTCCTTGATATAACCCAGCGTCAAGAGGATGTTATCCCTATCTAGGGTATCTATGTCAGATGACAAGTTATCCGCCCACTTTTCAATAGCACTACTCACCCATGCTGAGGCAATGACCGGTCTGAGTAGTGTCCCTGTGGTCGTATAAATGGATTTTAACGTAGCTTCCTGCCTACGATCTGCAGGGTCTTTAAGGGCTGCCGTGTCAGGTGATGGAAGAGCCACCTTTTTAGACAACCGCGATAGGGCCTTGTCCACAATGGGGGGTGACTCCCACTTTTCCCTATCCCCAGTGGGAAACGGATAAACCACCGGAATCCTTTTGGGAATCTGAAATTTTCTGTCAGGACTTTACCAGACTTTATCAAATAAAGTATTCAGTTCATGAGAGGGAGGAAATGTTATTTCAGGTTTCTTTTCCTTATACATACAGACCCTTTTATCGGGAACAGCAGGGTCCACAGTGATATGCAATACCTCTTTAATAGCCACAAACATGTACTGAATGCTCTTCGCCAATTTAGGATCTAATCTGGAATCAATATAGTCGACACTGGAATCAGTGTTTGTGTCGGTATCTGTGTCCGCCAACTGGGTAAACATACGTTTCTGTGACCCAGAGGGGACCTGAGCTTGCAATATCATATCTTCCACAGATTTCTTCCAAGCTTGGGTCTGAGACTCAGACTTGTCCAATCTTTTACTAATACGAGCCACATTAGCATTCAAAGCATTCAATACATTTACCCAATCAGGAGTCGGCGGTGCCGACATGGTCACCCCCACCGCCTTTTGCGCATCTAATACAGTCTCCTCCTGTGAAGAGCACTCAGCCTCAGACATGCTGACACACGTGTAATACACACCCACAGACACACTGGGCTTATAGGGGACAGACCCGCAGAGAAGCCTGCCAGAGAGACAAAGAGGGAATTTGCCAGCTCACACCCCAGTGCCAAATCAATGGGTCAGAAGCGTTAACTAAAATGCCCCAGACCTGTAGTACTTTTTACATTACATAACATTGCACCAAATCACCATGCCCCCCCCCCCCCCCGTTTTGCACCCTGATACTTGGTCAGCAGTGTGAGGAAGGACCAGCGTCTCTGCAGCCAGCGGAGAGGAAATGGCGCCGAGTGAGCTGTGGGGATGGAGCTCCGCCCCCTTAATGGCGCGCTTCCGTCCCGCTCATTTATATATGGATTATACTGTCGGGGGTTAGGACCGTGTTGCACACTAATGTCCCCTCTTGCCAGACTGTCACTGAGGTAATTTAAGCTGCCCAGGGCGCCCCCCCCCCGCACCCAGAAGTACTGTGTGTTGTGAGCGGGAGCTTGGCGCTCAGCGTCCGTCCGCTGCGCGGTACCTCAGGAGAATGCCGTCACTGAAGTCTTCTTTCTTCTTCTACTCACCTGTCTTCTGACTTCTGGCTCTGTAAGGGGGGTGACGGCCGGCTGCGAGAGCGAGCATCTGAGCGTACCCAGCGATCAAACCCTCAGGAGCTAATGGTGTCCTGTAGCCAGAGCCCTTAAGCTCACTAGAAGTGGGTCATACTTCTCTCCCCTCAGTCCCACGAAGCAGGGAGGTTGTTGCCAGCAGCCTCCCTGAACATAAAAAACCTAACAAAAAAGTATTTCAGAGAAACTCAGTAGAGCTCCCCTGTAGTGCGTCCAGTCTCACTGAGCACAATTCTAAAACTGGAGTCTGGAGGAGGGACATAGAGGGAGGAGCCAGTGCACACCCCTTTTCAAGTCTTAAAGTGCCCATGTCTCCTGCGGATCCCGTCTATACCCCCATGGCTCTTTTGGTGTCCCCAGCATCCTTTAGGACGTATGAGAAAACAGAGGTATAATTTTATCTTTACCCGTAGCCCAAATAAATAAAAAATACAAGTAAAAAGTGTGAAAATGCCTAGCTATCCCCTTTGCCCTTGTGGAGTGTATATATATATATATATATATATATATATATATATATATATATACAAAATTCCCAAGTGCGCTATATAGGAACGTCTTTACGGTAACTCTTCCAATGTTGTTTCCATAGGTGTAAGTTGGATATTGGAGAAAGTTTGTGACCGGGAACCTGTAACGGACACCCCTCACCAAATGGTCACCCAAACAAGAGGCCCAAGGCCAATTAATAAAAGATTATTTTAATAACATTCATTTGAACAAATGCAATTTTTACATAGTTCATCATGTAATGAGTATACAGATAGTAAATATAAATGTCAGTAAAAAAGACAACCACTGCGTTTGTTGAATAATTTGAACTCTAGATACTCCCTCACCTTTTTAAGGTGTGAGCTCACAAGGGAGTATCTTCACAAACTAAGTAGGAAACTTCTGACACACACTTAAAGGGGGGGACCAAGTTAATGGCTTGCCCCGGGTGACAAAACTCCTGGTTTCTGCCCTGCCCTCCTCCCCACTGCACTTTAGGCAGCGGCACTGGCAGCACTCTCCCACACAGAGCCGGTGCTCTCCAGCTCTGCAGCGTGAAACGCGTCTCCGGCTTGGTCCCTCCAGCTCCCTCCCTCCTCCCCACTGCACTTAGGCAGCGGCGCCGGCAGAACACTCCACGGATCTCTGTGCGGTATGTACCGCACACCACCTCTATCTCCCCTCCAGTTTACTTAAGTGTAAGGGGCATTAATTGTTGCACTACTTCTGTGGGCATTCTGTGTGGCACTAGTACTGTGGACATTATGTGTGGCACCACTACTGTGGACGATCTGTGTGGCACTAGTACTGTGGGCGCTCTGTGGATCACTACTGCTGTGGGCATTATGTGTGGCACGTCTACTGTGGGTGCTCTGTGGTGCACTACTGCTGTGGGCGCTCTGTGTGGCATGACTACTGTGGGCGCTCGGTGTGGCACAACTACTGTGGGCGTTCTGTGTGGCACCACTGCTGTGGGCGTTCTGTGTGGCATGACTACTGTGGGCGTTCTGTGTGGCACTACTGCTGTGGGCATTCTGTGTGGCACGACTACTGTGAGCATTATGTATTAGGCACGCTATCATTGTGGGCATTTTGTGTGGCACTACTACTGCAGGTGTTATTTGTATAAGGGACACTGCTGTGGGTATTGTGTATAAGGAGCACTACTGTGTATCGTAATGTGAATTAGGTACACAACTATCTGGTGTAATATGAATCAGGGGCACTACGCGTGGTATAATGTGAATACGAATGTGATACTGTGTGGCGTAGTTTGAATTGGGGATATTATTATGTGGCCACGCCCCTTCCATGTGAGACCACGCCCCTTTTGTGAGCACTGTCCCTTTATTACATATGGGAGGGCGCAAATGTATTGTTTGCAGGGGGGCGCCGGACACCCTAGCACCGGCACTGCATGTAATCATGCCAGAAGGCCAGATACAATCCCTTTGTGGCTTTTAATCATGCACCTGTGTGTACAAGCAGCTGTTTACATATTATGGCCTAAGCCAAGTGACCCATTCAGCCATACAGCATATACATATCTATATACACACATATACAAAAATAGGATTTTAATTACCTTCCGGTAAATCCTTTTCTCGTAGTCCGTATAGGATGCTGGGGTCCACATTAGTACCATGGGGTATAGACGGGTTCACCAGGAGCCATGGGCACTTTAAGAGATCAATAGTGTGGGCTGGCTCCTCCCTCTATGCCCCTCCTACCAGACTCAGTCTAGAAACTGTGCCCGAGGAGACGGACATACTTCGAGAGAAGGAAATACACAGATAGTGGCGAGATTCACACCAGCTCACACGTACAACAAAAGGAAAGCCAAGCTAACCGACTTGGAACTATTCAGCAACGGCTGCACTAACAAACTGAACCAAGTAACAATGCAGGAATATGAAGCACTGGGCAGGCGCCCAGCATCCTCTACGGACTATGAGAAAAGGATTTAATGCTAGGTAATTAAAATCCTATTTTCTCTTACGTCCTAGAAGATGCTGGGGTCCACATTAGTACCATGGTGATGTACCAAAGCTCCCAGAACGGGAGGGAGAGTGCTGAGGTTCCTGCAGAACAGATTGACCAAACTTTAGGTCCTCAGAGGCCAAAGTATCAAACTTGTAAAACTTAGCAAACGTGTTCGACCCTGATCAAGTAGCTGCTCGGCAAAGCTGAAGAGCCGAGACACCCCGGGCAGCCACCCAGGAAGAACCCACTTTATGAGTAGAGTGGGCCTTAACAGATTTTGGACACGGCAATCCTGCCGTAGAATAAGCATGCTGGATAGTGAACCTGATCCAGCGAGAAATTGTCTGCTTGGGATCATATAGGTCAAACAGAGCGTCCGACTTTCTGTGACGTGACGTTCTCTTCACATAGATTTTCAAAGCCCTCACAACATCCAAGGACTTTGAGGTAATTGAGGGGTAAGTAGCCACTGGCACCACCATAGGTTGATTAATATGAAAGGCTGACACAACCTTTGGAAGAAACTGCTGACGCATTCTGAGCTCAGCTCTATCCTCATGGAAAACTAAATAGGGGCTCTTACAGGACAACGCCCCTAATTCCGACACGGGTCGAGCAGACGCCAATGCCAACAGAGTGACCACCTTCCAAGTAAGAAACTTGACATCCACATCCTGTAAAGGCTTGAACCAATCCGATTGCAGGAACTGCAGCACCACATTTAGATCCCAAGGTGCCGTAGGAGGCACAAAGGGTGGTTGAATATGCAGAACCCCTTTCAAGAATTTCTGAACATCAGGAAGAGCCGCCAATTGTTTCTGGAAGAAAATGGACAAGGCCAAAATCTGGACCTTGATGGAGCCTAAGCGTAGGCCTACATCCACACCTGCTTGCAGAAAGAGGAGAAACCGTCCAAGTTGAAACTCCACCACAGGAAACTTCTTGGATTCACACCAAGACACATACTTTTTCAAAATTCGATGATAATGCTTTGACGTTACTCCCTTCCTAGCCTGTATCAGGGTAGGAATTACCTTTTTTGGAATGCCTTTCCGTGCTAAGATCTGGCGTCCAACCTCCATTCCGTCAAACGTAGCCGCAGTAAGTCTTGATAGGCGAACGGCCCCTGTTGGAGAAGGTCCTCGCGAAGAGGAAGAGGCCTCGGATCCTCCAGCAGTAATTCCAGAAGATCCGCGTACGAAGCACGTCTTGGACAGTCCGGAGCAATGAGGATCGTCTGAACTCTTGTTCTTTTATGAGCTTGAGAACCTTTGGGATGAGTGGAAGTGGAGGGAACACGTACACAGACTGGAACGTCCACGGAGGGACTAGTGCATCCATCGCCACTGCATGTGGGTCTCTCGACCTGGAACAGTACCTTCGAAGCTTCTTGTTGAGGCGAGAGGTCATCATGTTTATCAGAGGTACCCCCATCAGCTTGTCACCTCTGCGAACACCTCCGGATGGAGGCCCCATTCTCCTGGATGGAGATTGTGTCTGCTGAGGAAGTCCGCTTCCCAGTTGTCCACTCCCGGCCTGAAGATTGCTGACAGCGCCACCGTGTGCTTTTCTGCCAAGAGGAGGATTCTTGTTACATCTGACATCGCAGTTCTGCTCTTCGTTCCGCCCTGTCTGTTTATGTAGGACACCGCTGTCACGTTGTCCGACTGAACCTGAATGGGTTGATTTTGCAGAAGATGTGCTGCTTGTAGAAGGCCGGTGTAAATGGCCCTCAGTTCCAGAACGTTTATGGGAAGGAGAGATTCCTGACTGGACCACCTTCCTTAGAAGTTTTCCCCTTGGGTGACTGCTCCCCAACCTCTGAGGCTTGCATCCGTGGTTAGGAGGATCCAATTCAGAATCCCAAACCTGCTGCCTTCGAGTAGGTTAGAAGCTTGTAGCCACCAGAGGAGCGAAATTCTGGCTTTTGGCGACAGGCGTATCCGCTGGTGCATGTGAAGGTGTGATCCCGACCATTTGTCCAGGAGATCCAGTTGGAAGAACCTCACATGGAACCTTCCGTACTGAAGAGCCTCAAAGGAGGTAACCATCTTCCCCAGAAGACGAATGCACTGATGAACCGATACCCTGGCCGGTTTCAGGAGTTCCCGGTCCATTGATTGGATCACCTGCACTTTCTCCACCGGCAGAAACACCCTCTGTACTTCCGTATCGAGTATCATTCCCAGGACGGGCAGTCTCCTTGTCGGCTCCAAATGTGACTTTGAAAGATTCAGGATCCACCCATGACCCTGGAGTAGACGAGTTGAGAGAGCAATACTCTGCAACAACTTCTCCTTGGAAGACGCTTTTATCAGCAGATCGTCCAAATATGGAATTATGTTCACACCCTGTTTTCGGAGGAGTAGCATCATCTCCGCCATGACCTTGGTGAATACCCTCGGTGCTGTGGTGAGGCCAAATGGCAGTGCTTGGAACTAATAGTGATAGTCCAGCAGCGCAAATCTGAGATAAGCCTGGTGAGGCGGCCAGATCGGAATGTGAAGGTATGCATCCTTGATATCCAGGGATACCAGGAATTCCCCCTCCAGACTTGAGATCACCGCTCTCTGAGACTCCATCTTGAATATGAATTCCCTCAAGTAGGGGTTCAATGATTTTAGGTTTAATATCGGCCTTAACGAACCGCCCGGTTTCGGTACCACAAACAGGTTTGAGTAATAACCCTTGTGTTGTAGGTGGAGTGGAACAGGAACAATGACATTTGTTTGAACCAATTTTTGAATTGCTTCCTGTAGGATAGCGCTGTCTGTCAGCGAAACTGGTAAGCCTGATTTGAAGAATCTGTGAGGTGGGAGTTGTTGAAACTCGAGTCTGTATCCCTGGGCCACAATATCCTTTACCCAGGGGTCTAGGCATGATGACGCCCAAACGTGACTGAAGACTTTTAGTCTTGCTCCCACCTGCCCGACCTCCAGGCAGGGGGGTCCACCGTCATGCTGAAGATTTTGAGGAAGCAGAACCTGGCTTCTGTTCCTGGGAACCTAATAGCGCAGGTTTTTTGGATTTTCCCCGACCTCGTCTAAAGAAGGTGGGAGGGGGTTTGGATTTCTTAAATTTTGCGGTCCGAAAGGACTGCAGTGTAGGCGAAGGAAAAGACTTCCTAGCCGGTGGTGTTGCTGAGGGAAGAAAAGTTGACTTACCCGCAGTTGCCATGGAGATCCATGCATCCCCAAATAGAGCCTGACCTGTGAAGGGTAGGTTCTCCACACTTCTCTTGGATTCTGCATCTGCAGTCCATTGGCATAGCCAGAGTCCTCTGCGCGCCGAGCCCGCCATAGCAGTAGCCCGTGCATTCAGCATGCCAAGGTCCTTCATGGCCTCCACCATGAACCCTGCAGAATCCTGTATGTGACGTAAGAATAAATCAATGTCACTTCTATCCATAGTATCTAAGTCTTCTAGCAATGTGCCTGACCATTTTACTATAGCTTTAGAAATCCACGCACAATAGTGGGCCGTAAAGCGATGCAATTAGCTGTGTATAGTGATTTGAGTGTATTCTCAATCTTGCGTTCAGACGGTTCTTTTAAAGTGGTTGAACCAGGAATAGGTAAAACCACCTTTTTTGACAACCTAGATACAGATGCGTCAACTATAGGTGGGTTTACCCACTTTTTTCTATCCCTTTCAGGAAAAGGGAAAGCAATGAGAACCCTTTTTGGGATATGGAATTTTTTCTCTGGGTTTTCCCAGGATTTTTCAAACAAAGAGTTTAACTCCTTGGAAGCCGGAAAGATAAGCAAGGATTTCTTACTTTTTCTAAAATAAGATTCCTCCACCTGTTCAGGTACGTTCTCAGAAATGTGTAAAACATCCCTAATTCAAACATTAGTTGCACCCCACTTGCAAGGGATGCATCCCCTTACTGCATGTCCCCATCACCGTCCCTTGTATCAGAGTCGGTATCCGTGCCAGCTTGCATTATCTGGGCAAGTGTATGCTTTTGTGGGTATGTAGGTGGGGTTTTTGATGAAGCAGTGGGGGCCAAATACTGTAACCCCTCCACAGATTTCCTCAAAAACTGCGTCTCTTTTTCAGTATGTCACATCCTTGTAGAAATCTGGGGGTTCGGATTCAGAAGCCTGAGACAGTATACTGCAGTCCTGAGTACATGGGATAGACTCAGGAGAAGATAAGCACTCTGCAGCACAGGACACAGAGTCCTTAGATATGGTTATGTGGGATGCATACACACACACAGGAAAATGTCAGATACAGTTTCCCCCCAGAGTACCTTCAAAGAGTCACAGAGTCTAAGGAGCCAGCCACACAGCGCCCTTTGGAGCAGTTATTATGATAAAAGCCTGTCGCTGAGAAACCAACCTTAATAGGTTGATTATTACTAACACTTCACTCCCCCCCTGTCTATAACGCCCTGGTACCGCAGTAACTGGAGTTATGTGGAGGGTCAGCACTCCCTGTCAGCGTTTCTTTTGTGTCTGCAGGTAGGAAAATGGCGCTGGTGAGTGCTGGATCCGCTCTGAGGAGAAGCACCGTCCCCCCGCAATGGCGCGCAGCTTCCCACACAAATTTTATTATACTGGTCGGAGGTCTCTATGCTAACAGCGGGATTAGCCTGTTAGCGTCTGTGACCAGTTTAGGGTGACTGCGCTGGTCCAGGACGCCCCTCCAAGTGCCTACACAAAGTGTTGCTAAGCCTTCCTGGAGCGTAGCCTGTCAGAGCTGCTCTCCCACCCTTGTGCTGCCATACCCGCCGGCGACCCACTAACCGGGACACTGGCGCTGTACTCACTACTCTTCTTACTTCCGGCTCTGTTAGGAGGTGCGGCCGTGCTGCGGGAGTGAGCGGTGGCCTCGTGGGCTTGCGATCATCACCCTCAGGAGCTCAGTGTCCTGTCAGCGGAGATAGAGAACCATTAACTTCTAGAGTTGGTTCCTACTCCCCCCCCCCCCCCCCCCTAAGTCCCAAGAAGCAGGAAGGCTGTTGCCAGCAGCCTTCCTGTACCTAAAGATCTAATTAAAATAAAAAAAAACTAAGAAAACTCCTAAGAGCTCCCCTAGCTGTGACCGGCTCCTCCGAGCACATTTTCTAGACTGAGTCTGGTAAGAGGGGCATAGAGGGAGGGCCAGCCCACACTATTGATCTCTTAAAGTGCCCATGGCTCCTGGTGGACCCGTCAATACCCCATGGTACTAATGTGGACCCCAACTTCCTCTAGGATGTAAGAGAAACATTATTTCTTAAATTATCTAAACATTACCTCATATGTTCAAACATATTTCATATCTATTCCTTACTATAAAATATATCCACTATACTATTCACTATGGTTAAAATCACCTTTCATCAGTAATGTTTTAATTAAGACAAGATACCTTATCCTTATAATATTGCTAAATTATATTTTACACAAACAGTTACCTATCTGGCAACAGAGGAAAGGACTTTTCACACTCAACGAAGGAAGGGTTTCTTCATAGTGAAGGCGGTAAAGATATGGAATTCTCTGCCGGACAGAGGAGTTGTCTTGGCTGATTCAATTGATAAGTTTAAAAAAAGGGTTGGACCAATTTTTAGCAGAAAAAGATTAAATAGATTAAATATAGGTTGAACTCGATGGAAAAACTGTCTTTTTTCAACCTTACCAACTACAGTATGTTACTATGACTTTTAGCAATACCTAGAATCTCCTGTAATTCATCTGGGGGTTGAGCCTTTAGCCATGCGGCTCTGACTCTATGGAATTCCCCGCACAGTTCGAGAGGCCCCCACTCTAGAATCCTTCAAAAACAGACATAAGACTTTCCTATTTACTCAGCATTTCACTAATGTCCCTTAAGTATCTACATGCTCTCTGTATTTTATGAAAAGCTTTTCTGTACTTCATTGTTTCTGTAATATATTATGTTCATTCTATGGGGTAAATTTGCTAAGATGGGAAATCTATTTAAGATGGGATGTTGCCCATAGCAACCAATCAGATTCCAGGTATTATCTTCTAGAAGGTGCTAGATAAATGAGAAGTAGAAGCTGATTGGTTGCTATGGTCAACATTCCTTCTTAAATAGAACTCCCATCTTAGTAAATTTACCCCATGGGCAATATTTACTAATATTCGTGTTTGAGTCGGTTTGTGTAGTGTTTAAACTCGTTTTGTATCGGGTGCATTTTCATGCAACTTTTTGAATCCATATACGCAAAGTTACGAAGCAGTCGACTTTATGGTTGTCGTGTTTTCCGATGTCGATGCCAGTCGTTTTTTTTTTGGCACATTTACGGCCGTCCTTGTCGTTTGCGTACATGTTTTTGTTGTATTTGCTGTTTTTTTTCCCAAGTTAAACGCGGCAGGGTTTTTTTTTTCCCGCGGCCGCTTTTTCACTTTCATTTTCGATTTTCATCCTCGTTCGTGATTGGTTGTGTTTCAGATGGTAGGAGTGTCTGTGCGCAACCATATAAATACGCCCCAAACCGTCCGCACCTCGTGGGTTTAGTTAGTGGTGAGGAGGAGGGAGTTTGTGCTGTGGAGGTAGGTGAATTTGTGGTTTGGTGAGGAGTGTTGGTAGCGATTTCTGAGTGTGGTATTGTGTTTGAAAGTCGTCTTGTCATTCTTGTTGTCTTGTATTTTGTGGTTTTGTCTCATTTTTAGTCCAAGTTATTTTTCTTTATAGTCCCTTGTCAGTGTTTGTGTGTGTGTGGGTGTGTGAGTTGTGTAGTGGTAGTGGAGGAGTGTGTTGTTGTTTTTTTTTTCTGTGTTAACTGTTTAGACACACAATTATGTGTGACTCAGAGATGGGTGAGGTGGAGGGTGTGAGTGAGGGGGAGGAGGTCGGTCAGGTGGAGGAGGTGAGTGTTAGTGAGGTGGAGGAGGTGGGTGAGGTTGCTGCAGCAGCCTCAAGTGATAGTGACAGTCAGAGTGCTCCGCAGCCACGCACCACTACTAAGACTGGGCGGAATGTAAAGTTTAGTTTTGCTGAAAATGTAGCATTGGTGCGTGAGCTGATGAAGTATCAGAGGCAGCTATTTGGCCCTGAGTCTGCCAAGGTGCCAACACGGAGGAAGACGGTGTTGTGGGCGAAAGTTGTTGCTGCTGTCAATAGTGAGGGGGTGGTCAAGCGGACGGAGGACACATGCCGCAAACGGTACTATGACATAAAGCGACGTGTCAAGTCCAAAATGGCCAAGGAGGCCAAGTCGGCTCGGAAAACCGGTGGTGGGCAGCCCTATATTGCAAGATATCTGGAGTATGAGGAGCCCATGCGGAGTGTAATACCTCCTGAAGTTGTCTCTGCAACCCATGTGCGGGATTCAGATCGGCCCAGGAAGAATGGTGAGCATGTGTATTTGCATTTACATTCTATGTTTGTTTTTTTTGTTTTTTTTAAATGTGTGTCATGTGACATTGCATATTACTCCCATCTTCAAGTGTGTGTCAGCCAATACATTGTTTTGGTTATTGTTTTATACAAAAGCCGATGTAACATCTTACTTTATTGTATGTCATGTGTTTTTCTGAAAGATATTTTGCATGTGTAGTTTGGACTTGGGTGTGTCTCTGAATTGTCCTGCAATAATGTTTTCCTTTGGGCGTTTTAAAAAAAATAATTGTGACAATGTTTTATATTTAAGTGATCCATGTGCAATGTTTAAAAAACAGTGGTTGTCATGTTAGAGGCTGGAGTAGTGGAAAGTGGTTTGGAAACCACTTACATGTGTAATGTCATTATTAGATAATGTTAAATTTTTAATCAAAATAACACTATTTCTTTGATAATTTTTTGCTTGTATTTGTAGCGTGACACCGCACTGTAGTGTAATTTTTAAAATATTGCTACATTTTGTTTTGGCTCATATAGTGGTAATGTGTCTTTGGAGTGCCACATCACAGAGCAATTTATATATTGAATCTGTAATATTTATCCTTTCAATACAAAATGAAGATGTGTGTGGTTTTTTTTTTTACTTGTGGCCTATGTCAGTGTCCTGTAAATGTTTTCCTGTGTCGATTTTGCCATAGAGCATATGTCTATTGGACAATGTTTATTGTTTTATGTTTTTTATTTTTGTTTTTCCGGTCCTTATGTTTTTAAAAAAACAACAACAAGCATTTCTAAAAGAATAAATGTTTATAAGCATAATGGGTGGATGTATACACAATAGCATGAAAATTTTTTATTTTTTTATTTTATACAGTGTTAGAAAAAAGCAGTACTACTCGTCGGCCAGTAACTCCTATCACATCTGATGATGATGACGCTGCGGAAGCAGGTAAAGTGTCCATTGTAGTATAGGGTATGCTTGTAAAGGAATGGCCATAACAAAATTGCACTTTCATTAAAAGGTCCATCAAAAGAAGTATGGAGCAGCAGAAGTGGCACTTCTGTAAGACATCACCACAAAAAACCTGTGGCCGAAAAGAAAGCAAGGTCGTATGTCCCGGCCCAAACACAGCAGGCTACCCCGCCACACAGATTATCGTCCGTATGTTCTGTCCCCCCACTCCAAATTTTGGACACACCTCCAAGACGTCATCCACACTCCCCTCATCTTGATTGTGAGTATCAAACTGAAATACATGAGAAAAATTTCAGAACGTAATTAAAATATTTCATAACCGCATTAAGTCAAAACACATCAAAAACTTAAATACTTACCGCAGTAAGTAAAAGCTGAAATGGAATCCAAGCTAAATCGCCTTGTCCACATCCAGTAAAGATATGTATGTCCACTTGAGCCATACAGTATGACATTGTGTGTAAGATGCTGCAACAAAAAAAGCATGTTTTTTTTAATTGCAAAAAGTAAGGTGGTTTTTCTAAATTTCACATGTGTGTTTGAGGTAACATTGCAAAATACATAAAAAAACATTACTATGTTTGTTTGTTCAAAGCTATAAGGTAACACATTATGTATTCCAATGTATTTTTATGGTGGAGTATGTGTGAGCTACAATAAAACTAAAGTGTTTGCTTTCACAATTAAGTAACCAGACACATTTGCCACAAACAGGCATATGTATGTATTTAAGCTATGAGTGATGATGTTGCTAGGCAGAATAGTTGAAAGCAACAGTGAATGACATGTGTTCCATGTGTAGTGATTTGTTTACATTTCTCAAACATATGGATAGCTAAAGGAGATTTTTTTAACATTTCAGCTTCTAGTCCTGGGAACAGCATCCCTCCGCAACAACAGCAACACAGTGACATGGAGGAGACAAACATCTTAGAAATGCAGCCATTAAGGCAAGGAATGAGCTCCCCAGCACCTTTGAGTACACCACCACAGCAAAGCACACCACCACCACCACAACACAGCCCAACAACACCAGGAACACAAGGCCCTGATCAGGTGTTTTGGTCCATTTGGGCTAGACAGCAGGCCACTAATGAAGATTGCCTGCGTAGGCAGACACAAATGTTTGCAAGCCTACCATCTCACCTCAGAAGAATATCAAGAAATCTGAGTAGAAAAAATGAACAAACAACCAGAATAGGCAATACCATGGAACTCATGCGTACAGACATTACACAGGTCATGGGCAACTTACAGCGCATAATGGAAGAACAGCACAGACTAATGGAAGAACAGCACAGACTAATGGAAGAACAGTGGAAAAGAATTGAAGGTGATTATAGAGTGCGCAATAAGATCCAGAGGTCAGCCCAGTAAAAGTATAAATGAAGTATCTATAAAAGAGAAATGAGGAGTGGCGCGAATACCAATAGGTCTTACATGAAATGTCCTTATCAATTACAAGTATGGTGAGTTCTGTGTTGTAGGGGTCTCGTTGTACATGCAACCTTTGATCCTGTAGTTGATATCCTTAACTTGTCAAGGGAACATGGAAAAATAAAAATATTGAAACTAGGCTAGCAAAAACCGAAATGAAATGGATTTTTAACTTGAAAACTCTAGTACCACATGGTCTTAATGGAGAGTTTGAATTGAAGTGGTTTTTAAATTGATATATGTATTTTTATTACCCCATTTAATATTTTAATGAAGATTTTATATAATTATATAATTAATATCTGATTAATTTTTTTATATACAGGTTGAGTATCCCTTATCCAAAATGCTTGGGACCAGAGGTATTTTGGATATGGGATTTTTCCGTATTTTGGAATAATTGCATACCATAAGGAGATATCATGGTGATGGGACCTAAATCTAAGCACAGAATGCATTTATGATTCATATACACCTTATACACACAGCCTGAAGGTCATTTTAGACAATATTTTTTATATTTTTGTGCATTAAACAAAGTGTGTGTACATTCACACATTTCATTTATGTTTCATATACACCTTATATACACAGCCTGAAGGTCATTTAATACAATATTATTAATAACTTTGTATATTAAACAAAGTTTGTGTACATTGAGCCATCAAAAAACAAAGGTTTCACTATCTCACTCTCACTCAAAAAAGTCCGTATTTCGGAATATTCCGTATTTCGGAATATTTGGATATGGGATACTCAACCTGTATTATGTCTTTTTTCTACTATGCACTTTATGATACATATCACGTTTATGATGACTTCCGGGACGCATGTGACCCGCAAACAAACTTTATCATACTGCAATCAATTTGTCTTCCAACAAAGACTATATACCTATATACCCGAAAACTTTTCTAAGGTTTGGAATATACTTGGAAACGAAAGGAAGTAAATCTACACAGGACCGGATGACCGGAAATGTCGTTCGAAGCGCTGGAACGCACTTTGAAACGCAAGGAAGAAAATCCACAACGGCCGGGCGGAAGTATAACAAAGACTGCATGTCACGTGACCGGAAGTGACGACCGCGGGAGCGCGGCGTCTTTGATTCACATAATTGATACTGTTACACCTGAAATTTGTTTTCTATGATCATAGGGGTATATATAGGGGAGAGATTTAGTAATGCACAATCCGCTTTTGAGAAAGGTTACATCCGAAACGCGTTAAGCGGGATTGTGCTGTGTATCCTGACGATTTCCTCTACATCCCTCATCCACCTCCTGGAAGGAAAGCCGTAAGTTACCGGGACTCTGACTATACCTACTGCTAACACCATCTCAGCAATCCAGTGGGGTGCTATTTGGGAAGGAGGATATCGATTTGAGATATGCCTGTTTTATTTGTTTAACATGTGAGTGCATCAGTGTATAAATAAATATCCGTTTGTCCAAGACTGTATTGCACTATTTTTCCTTCCTCTTCTTGTTATATGTACATTGGAAGAGGCTGGTTATTGAGCTGTCGGAATTCAGTGGAGCTGGATATTTTTAAAGATACCAAGATGTGCCCTAAACCATTTGGAGTCTTGTGAGTGAGATGTATTGAAAATAGAATTCAGTGCCATCTGATAAAAGCATTCTACACTATTGTGTCCTTTTTGTTTCTTTTTATGTACCTGAACGGCTGTTGCCATTAAGGACATATATTATATAGGTGTGATCCATCTTCATGTTGAATCCAGGGAGCGCCTAAGTGGAGTATATTATCTATACAATATAATGGAAGAACAGCACAGACAACAGCAAAGTTATATGAACATTTTTCAAAACAATCAAAAGATGAATGAAACTTTATTCCGAATAGTAGACAATCAAAACGCTGCTACACGTGAACTCAATGCCACCCTCACTAACCTGAATGAAACACTCAGATGCATGCACCAACAGCAAACAAGCAGCAGTTCTGGTACGACTACTCCAAATATCACGCCAGTCTCATCACCACCAAGACGCTCCACCAGAACATGACAGTGCTAAAGGCAAAGGGCAGGACAAGAAGCCACCAAAAAAAAACGTGAAAAAAATACAAGTTAGACATTTGTGATAAGTAACTCAAAATAGTTAGTAAGTGTATGTTTGGCTAAAAATATATAACACTTAGCTCCTTGACAATTTTTACAACATCATTAATTATAAGTGGTACAAACAACAACATAAAATTTGTAGGCACATTTATTCTTTACCATTTTTTTTGGTATTGGAGGAGGGAAATGTTGATGGGGCCGCACATACATGTTAGCAGGAAGTAAACTGACCACTTGATTTTTTTCTAATCATTACTCTTTCTAGATTCCAATCATTCTCTTTTCCTGCAAACAATCCATATTACAATGTTATTGATACATATTTTACCTTTCTTCTCTATACAACATTACAAGAAGAACACAATTGAGTTGCGTAAAAAGCTTTTAATATGTTGGCTTTGAATTTTTTTAAAAACATTGACAAAATGAATGTTAGTATTGTTGGGACATGTTTGTGTGTGTTAAAAATTAGTAAGAATGTTATTACACATGATGCTGAAACAAACAAATATGTACTTTTTAAACAAAAAACAAAGAATGTGTATAATAATGTATATATGTGGCAAACTGTGTATTTACTTACACATCATCAAGTTTACTGCATCAAACATTAGGAAATAAATTATTCCTGATCACAGTAAGTTTGTGTGTCTTAAATATGATGGTGCATCACACATAGGGACACATGTATTCCTCAAGGCTAACATATTATATGTTGAGGAGTGTTTTTTGGGAACACAGGTTCTCAAACTCGGCCCTCAGGAACCCACACAGTGCATGTTTTGCAGGTCTCCTCACAGAATCACAAGTGACATAATTAGCTCCACCTGTGAACCTTTTAACATATGTCTGTGAGTAATTCATACACCTGTGCTTCTACTGGGTTACGTAAAAAACATGCACTGTGTGTGGTCCTGAGGGCCGAGTTTGTGAACCTGTGCATTAGGACGTTACACACAATGATAAAGTGAAATACTAAATGGATTATGTGGGCTTGTAAGAAATTAGCACTGCAAGTTTACGATCACTTATCCAGACTTAATGCATGCCACTCATAATCTGTTGTTTTGAGTTTAAAAATACACACAATACACATGCGACATTTGTTTTTCATAAAGCGAGGGTATGTTTGTATGTGTCAAGGAGACAGACACATTCTGAGTAATGGTTTTGGCAATAAAAATGGCAAAACATCTATTTATGATTACACAACAAATGAAATAAGCAAACCAAACTTACCTTAGAAATAGCGAGTGATGATCTCTTGCCTAACCTGCCTCCCTACATCTGTACTCCAAGTATCACCAGATGTCTCTAATTCCTCTGCTTGCTGGCTGCTTTCTTCCTCCTCCTCTTCCTCAACATGTGGCAGATGTTGTTGCAAACACATGTTATGAAGAAAGCAGCAGCAGAACACAATTTGAGTCACCTTGGAGGGACTATACAACAAAAGGCCACCAGACTTATCCAGACACCAAAACCTAGATTTCAGTACACCAAAACATCTTTCTATCACATTCCGCGTGGACTTATGTGCATGATTGTAATTGTGTTCAGCAGGGGTATCAGGTCGGGACAATGGAGTTAGAAGCCAAGAGAAACAGCCATATCCTCCATCACCTAAAAGACAGATATAGTAACGTGATTCATGTTAAGATACAGCAACACATAAGTAACACACTGTGGGGCAGATGTATTAACCTGTAGAAGGCATAAGGAAGTGAAAAACCAGTGATATGTGCAAGGTAATAAAGGCAGCAGACAATCTGTTTCTAAATGTTCATTTACATATTGGAGCTGATTGGCTGGTGCCTTTATCACCTTGCACAGATCACTGGTTTCTCACTTCCTTATGCCTTCTACAGGTTAATACATCTGCCCCTGTATTTGGACAAAGTATACGCAGGCCTACACATATCAAATTACATACCCAGCAGCCAACCATCTGGCATTTGTCCGTCCTCAAACTTATCAAAGAGGGATGACTGACTGAGGATGAAGGAGTCATGGCAGCCCCCAGGGTAACCAGCAACAACACTCATTATTTTGAGATTTGCATCACAAACCACCTGCACATTTGTGGAGTGTTCGAAATGGCGATTTTCGTATATATGTGCTGCCTGCCCCTAGGTGGTCTCAGCTGAATGTGTGTACAATCTATGGCTCCAAGCACATTGGGCATGCCAGCCAGCTCATAGAAATCTACCCTGACGGCATGCCACTGAGACTCCTGGGTAGGGAAGCAGATTGAGGCCTCGGTGTAGGGCTGCAAAACAGCCAACACCTGTGTGTATATTTTAAAGAACAATAAACATGAGATTTTAGGACAGAACTGGCCACCGAGAAATTAAAACAAACACAAAACAGAAGAGGTAGTTAGGTATACATCACCTGTGTTAAGATTCTGGAAAATGAGGGCTGTGAGATTCCTATGACATCCCCAGACACAGCCTGAAAGCTGCCAGTAGCCAGAAAGTGCAACACAGCCAGGAGTTTGTGCAGGCCTGAGACAGAGCGAGAGCGTGCTGTCTCAGGGTCTAGGCCCAGTTTGACAAGGTCATACAGACGGAAAATGTTGTTACGATTTAGACGGAACATCTGTATGACCTTATCATCGGACAATGCGTTCAAGTTTAAACGCCCCCTAAAAAAACGAGGCCTCCGCGGAACCTGTACAACCTGCTGACCATGATCAGTTTCTTGGCCCTGGGTACTTACAGGCTGATGTCTGAGTCTGAGGAATCCTACAGCACACAAAAGATCACTGGCCCACAGTCCTGCTGCCATTTCTGAGTGTAGGTGTATTGAAATGGGCCTAACATCCTTTTATAGGCATCCTAATTCAGGTGTGATTGATTTTTGAGTTGCAACACATGTAAACACGATTGAAAAAAGCAGGTCTATTTTTTTGCCGCTTTTTTTACCGATTCGCAAAAAAATACGACCGCAATTGAACACTCAGAAACTAACACCCAAATACGAATGAATAGTGAATTCCCGTATTGTATGAAATAACAGCCGCGTTTGACCGATGGTCTATTCATTCGTATTTCGGAACTTTGCAAATCAAACCATTACGAATAGTCCAAACACTGCCGAGATTGGTGCTTAGTGAATTCCCGGATTGGGACTTAAAAAACCCCCCACAAAACGGACAAACTCGAATTCTTAGTAAATATTGGCCCATGTGTTAAGTTCCTTTGAGTCCGATTAGAGAAAGAGAGCTATATAAATAAAATTATTATTATTATTTTTATTATTATTACTACTACTAACTGCACCTGCATCTCATCGATAATATAAAAAAGGAAAGAGGATGTAAATTGCAAAATGCAAATGTGCCAAAGCGCAACACAGAATCAACTTTGATCCCGCTGTGCTCCTTGATATCAGTCCATAGCTTTGCAGAGCAGTATAGCAGCATTTGCATTAGAAAAGAAGTTTGTACAGTCTGAAGCCAGCATATAACCAAGGGCCTGGTTCATGCAGTTCACATCGGTGCTGTGTCTTTGGCCATCCCCGGCATTCCCCCATATGGCTGCCAGGCGGCGGCTTTGGGGATCGGTGAGAGGTCTTTCAGTAGAAGCCCGGCACATGCCCAGTACAGATCCTGTTAACATCGGAGTAGTACGCTAACCATCAGCCATGCTCTTAAGTCAGTCCTTAGGGGGTCTATGTACTAAGCCTTGAAGAGAGCTAAAGTACCAGCCAATCATCTCCTAACTGCCATGTTACAGGCTGTGTCTGAAAAATAGCACTTAGGAGCTGATTTTCTGGTACTTTATCTCCATCCACTTTATCTCTCTCCAAGGCTTAGTACATAGACCCATTTGTGAGAATCTGAGAGTCATCCTCAACTCTAGCCTTTCTCTCTCTCCGCACATCTAGTCCCTCTCCCACTCCTGTGATTTTCATCCTTGTAATGTACAGGATCCCTAACCTTAAACTTTCTCACCCCAAAAGCCACTAAAACTCTCATCTACACCCTTATCATCTCTTGCCTTAGCCTGTAATCTACTTCTCCTCAGCCTACCTATCTCGCACATTGACTCCCTTCAGTCTATCCTTAACACTATCGTTTGCCTTATATTCCCTCTTTCAGTGATCCCTGTTGGCTGCCTCCACCTCTGAAAATTACACCACTACCTTCATCCCACTACTTTCAAACCCAACAAGCTTGGCTTCACTCCCTACATCTCTTGCCTCATCCCCACACACACTTTCTCCTGCTTTACTAGTGACTGCTGCCTCACCTCGCCCTAATCACCTCCTCCATCAACCACCTCCAGGAATTCTCTTGTGCTGCTCCTTCTTCAGGACACTATCGGACACTCACTCAGCTTCAGTTGCAATGAGATGCCGCCAGATCCGCCACTTGTGTATGAATACACAACCATTGGATGCAAATCGGCTGCTCACTGACCTTTTGAGTAATCCTATTGTAGCGCAGCATGGCCGTCGGGAGTAAGATGTCTGAGGCATTTTAACTGCATCTGGGATCGCAGTCGCAACCTGTAACACTCCCCTAAAATGGACATGCCTGCATTTCAGTCGCTGCTCCCTCATTGTCGCCTACGAATGCTCACTGACTGTCACTCACTTTGAGAATAAACCCTCACTGCGGCCATTATCACATGACCATCCGCGGCACAGATGCATGCGAAGTGGCAAAAGATCGCACCACTGCATACATCACAATTGCGTCCATCTGAGGCAGGCCCTATACCATTCTGCTGTATGTTCCATCCATTCTATACAGTGCTATGGAACCATTTTGGTGCCATATAAATAAAAGATAAAAATAATATAAGAAGCTAAAGTGACAGACAATAGATAATAGTGTTCACTCTAGGCTGTTTTAGCAGGGCGCCGCGCCCTGCCTGTTTTTTAGCAGGCAAAACCCGCCCTGCCCCTTTTGCGGCGCCCTGCTAGAACAGCCGCCCGCTCCCTGCCCTCCCGGCGTGTATAGATGCCGTGCGCATGCGCGCGGCATCCATTCACGCATTGGGAGAGGGCTGGGGGAAGCCCAGCACCGACGGAGGTGCTGGGCACGCCCCCAACAGTGACGTCGCCGGCCACAGACGCTCTCTATAGTAGCGTCTGTGGGCCGCACTGCCCCCTAAAATGACGTCGACGTGGCCACGCCCCCTAATTTGCGTGGCCGCGCCCCCATTTCGGACGCGCGCGCACACATGTGCCCCCGGAGTCCGGCGCCCTGCCCCTTTTCACTCCTAGAGTGAACACTAGATAAGTAACCTACTTGTTTTTACTCTAGACTGAAAGCAGAAAAATATAGAAAAAAAAATCAGTATATCACTGATCATATATAACAAAATGTATTTATGAAGCATCAATTTGTACATGAGAAAGTGATGAATTGATACTTCATAGTGACCATGGAGCCTGTGTGCAGTCTCCATCCGGGCACTCTACTCTCTAGCCAGCAGCATAATGTGTGTGAGCGCTAGTAGTGCTTAGGTCTACTTTTCATGCACGGGTCTCTGGGAAAATGGCGCGCTGGCCATTTTCCCAGCGATTTCCTTAATGCACATACAAAAAAGCCAGGAAAATGGCTGGCACACCATTTTTGCAGTGATTTTGCGGCTCCAACATGGGATTCTAGAGAAATAAGTACCAAACAAATGGGTACAGCGCATAAGCTGTGGGCCCCCCTGGAATCAGAGGTCCAAGTGCACTGCACACACTGCACCCATTATAGATGCGCTACTGAAAGTGACTTAGGGGTCTTTTTACTAAGCCTTGGATGGAGATAAAGTGTACGGAGATAAGAACCAGTCAATCAGCTCCTAACTGTTATTTTGCAAACACAGCCTGTGACATGGCAGTTAGGAGCCGATTGGCTGGTACTTATCTCCGTCAAATTTATCTCCATCCAAGGCATAGTAAATAGACCTCTTCATTATTATTTCAGCATTTGGGTAAATCAAGTTTGACAACATTTTAGGGGCCTATTTATCAAATAATATTTGCGGGCTATTCCCTGAAAACACAAATGTTTGGGGGCTTCTAGGCTGTCGGATTTACCAAGCTCCGAAATAATAGCATTCCTGAGCTTGGCCCCGGTAGCTTACACTGTAAATGTATACTGTATGTGGATGGGCAGAAGTTACATCATAGCCATTCACAGGAAGTGTTTGTTATACAGGAAGTGCTTCTGCAACCATTGTACAGCATGATTGCTGTGAGTAAAGACACACTTCTGCAACTCTCCAGAGTCCACTTACACACAGACCACTTTACAAACTCCATCTTCAGATGGCATTAACCGCTGCTGTAGCCTATGGGCTACAAAACACAGAAATTACCAAAAGAGGGTTCCTACCCCAGAAATGGCAGACACACATGCGTGGTCAGCGGACTGCAAGTGTGAAGTAGCGCTGAGGGGTCATGAAGGAGAAGTGAAGTGAACACATTAGTGATTACATCACTTCTAACACATAGCAGGGGCGAGCTTCTTGCAGAGTCTCTGTCCCTGGATGTGTTTTTGCATGTGGCTCACGTGAGCATGCAATCAGTAATACACACTGCCTGATGTGTTACTCCGATTTGACGGAAACTACTTATCGTGCCGATAATGGCGGTGTTGTCTGTACACCTGGCACATTGCTCTTTGAGATTGGGATGGTTATGTTTTAATCTTAATACTGGATTATAGCACAGTGGTAGGTGTCCCAGGAGCCTTGTGTCCTATACACCAATTTACAGAATGTTCTACAGCAAAAATAAGAATTTACTTACCGATAATTCTATTTCTCATAGTCCGTAGTGGATGCTGGGGACTCCGTAAGGACCATGGGGAATAGCGGCTCCGCAGGAGACTGGGCACATCTAAAGAAAGCTTTAGGACTAACTGGTGTGCACTGGCTCCTCCCCCTATGACCCTCCTCCAAGCCTCAGTTAGGATACTGTGCCCGGACGAGCGTACACAATAAGGAAGGATTTTGAATCCCGGGTAAGACTCATACCAGCCACACCAATCACACCGTATAACTTGTGATCTGAACCCAGTTAACAGTATGATAACAGAGGAGCCTCTGAAAAGATGGCTCACAACAATAATAACCCGATTTTTGTAACAATAACTATGTACAAGTATTGCAGACAATCCGCACTTGGGATGGGCGCCCAGCATCCACTACGGACTATGAGAAATAGAATTATCGGTAAGTAAATTCTTATTTTCTCTAACGTCCTAAGTGGATGCTGGGGACTCCGTAAGGACCATGGGGATTATACCAAAGCTCCCAAACGGGCGGGAGAGTGCGGATGACTCTGCAGCACCGAATGAGAGAACTCCAGGTCCTCCTCAGCCAGGGTATCAAATTTGTAGAATTTAGCAAACGTGTTTGCCCCTGACCAAGTAGCTGCTCGGCAAAGTTGTAAAGCCGAGACCCCTCGGGCAGCCGCCCAAGATGAGCCCACTTTCCTTGTGGAACGGGCTTTTACAGATTTTAGCTGTGGCAGGCCTGCCACAGAATGTGCAAGCTGAATTGTACTACAAATCCAACGAGCAATAGTCTGCTTAGAAGCAGGAGCACCCAGCTTGTTGGGTGCATAGAGGATAAACAGCGAGTCAGATTTCCTGACTCCAGCCGTCCTGGAAACATATTTTCAGGGCCCTGACAACATCCAGCAACTTGGATTCCTCCAAGTCCCTAGTAGCCGCAGGCACCACAATAGGTTGGTTCAGGTGAAAACGCTGGAACCACCTTAGGGAGAAACTGAGGACGAGTCCTCAATTCCGCCCTGTCCGAATGGAAAATCAGATAAGGGCTTTTACAGGATAAAGCCGCCAATTCTGACACGCGCCTGGCCCAGGCCAGGGCAAACAGCATGACCACTTTCCATGTGAGATATTTTAACTCCACAGATTTAAGTGGTTCAAACCAATGTGACTTTTGGAACCCAAACTACATTGAGATCCCAAATTGCCACTGGAGGCACAAAAGGAGGCTGTATATGCAGTACCCCTTTTACAAACGTCTAAACTTCAGGGACTGAAGCTAGTTCTTTTTTGGAAGAAAATTGACAGGGCCGAAATCTGAACCTTAATGGACCCCAATTTCAGGCCCATAGACACTCCTGTTTGCAGGAAATGTAGGAATCGACCCAGTTGAATTTCCTCCGTCGGGCCTTACTGGCCTCGCACTACGCAACATATTTTCGCCAATTGCGGTGATAATGTTTTTGCGGTTACATCCTTCCTGGCTTTAGATCAGGATATGGATGACTTCATCCGGAATGCCTTTTTTCCTTCAGGATCCGGTGTTCAACCGGCATGCCGTCAAACGCAGCCGCGGTAAGTCTTGGAACAGACAGGGTCCTTGCTGGAGCAGGTCCCTTCTTAGAGGTAGAGGCCACGGATCCTCCGTGAGCATCTCTTGAAGTTCCGGTTACCAAGTCCTTCTTGGCCAATCCGGAGCCACGAATATAGTGCTTTCTCCTCTCCATCTTATCAATCTCAGTACCTTGGGTATGAGAGGCAGAGGAGGGAACACATACACTGACTGGTACACCCACGGTGTTACCAGAGCGTCTACAACTATTGCCTGAGGGTCTCTTGACCTGGCGCAATACCTGTCGAGTTTTTTAATCATGTGGACGACTTCTGGGTGAAGTCCCCACTCTCCCGGGTGGAGGTCGTGCTGAGGAAGTCTGCTTCCCAGTTGTCCACTCCCGGAATGAATACTGTTGACAGTGCTATCACATGATTTTCCGCCCAGCGAAGAATCCCTGCAGCTTCTGCCATTGCCCTCCTGCTTCTTGTGCCACCCTGTCTGTTTACGTGGGTGACTGCCATGATGTTGTCCGACTGGATCAACACCGGCTGACCTTGAAGCAGAGGTCTTGCTAAGCTTAGAGCATTGTAAATGGCCCTTAGCTTCAGGATATTTATGTGAAGTGATGTATCCAGGCTTGACCCTAAGCCCTGGATATTCCTTCCCTGTGTGACTGCTCCCCAGCCTCGCAGGCTGGCATCCGTGGTCACCAGGACCCAGTCCTGAATGCCGAATCTGCGGCCCTCTAGAAGATGAGCACTCTGCAACCACCACAGGATGGATACCCTTGTCCTTGGTGACAGGGTTATCCGCTGATGCATCTGAAAATGCGACCCGGACCATTTGTCCAGTAGGTTCCACTGGAAAGTTCTTGCGTGGAATCTAACGAATGGGATTGCTTCGTAGGAAGCCACCATTTTTACCCAGAACCCTTGTGCATTGATGCACTGAGACTTGGTTCGGTTTTAGGAGGTTCCTGACTAGCTCGGATAACTCCCTGGCTTTCTCTTCCGGGAGAAACACCTTTTTTCTGGACTGTGTCCAGGAACATCCCTAGGAAACAGAAGACAAGTCGTCGGAACCAGCTGCGATTTTGGAATATTGAGAATCCAATCGTGCTGCCGCAACACTACCTGAGATAGTGCTACACCGACTTCCAACTGTTCCCTGGATCTTACCCTTATCAGGGAATCGTCCAAGTAAGGGATAACTAAAATTCCCTTCCTTCGAAGGGATATCATTTCGGCCATTACCTTGGTAAAGACCCGGGGTGACGTGGACCATCCCTACGGCAGCGTCTGAACTGATAGTGACAGTTCTGTACCATAACCTGAGGTACCCTTGGTGAGAAGGGTAAATTTTGACATGAAGGTAAGCATCCTTGATGTCCCGAGACATCATGTAGTCCCCTTCTTCCAGGTTCGCAATCACTGCTCTGAGTGACTCAATCTTGAATTTGAACCTCTGTATGTAAGTGTTCAAAGATTTTAGATTTTAGATTTAGAATCGGTCTCACCGAGGCGTCTGGCTTCGGTACCACAATAGTGTGGAATAATACCCCGTTCCCTGTTGCAGGAGGGGTACCTTGATTATCACCTGCTGGGAATACAGCTTGTGAATGGCTTCCAAAACTGCCTCCCTGTCAGAGGGAGACGTCGGTAAAGCCGACTTTTGGAAACGGCGAGGGGGAGACGTCTCGAATTCCAATATGTACCCTTGAGATATTACCTGAAGGATCTAGGGGTCTACTTGCGAGTGAGCCCACTGCGCACTGAAATTCATTGAGAACGGGCCCCCACCGTGCCTGAGCTTGTAAGGCCCTAGCGTCATACTGAGGGCTTGGCAGAGGCGGGAAAGGGTTTCTGTTCCTGGGAACTGGCTAATCTCTTCAGCCTTTTTCCTCTCCCTCTGTCACGAGCAGAAAAGAGGAACCTTTTGTCCGCTTGCCAACAAAGGACTGTGCCTGATAATACGGCGTCTTATTTTGAGAGGCGACCTGGGGTACAAACGTGGATTTCCCAGTTGTTGCCGTGGCCACCAGGTCTAAAAGACCGACCTCAAATGTCCCCTTTCAAAGGCAATACTTCCAAATGCCGTTTGGAATCCGCATCACCTGACCATTTTACTGGTAGAATTGGACAACGCACTTATACTTGATGCCAGTCGGCAAATATTCCGCTGTGCATCATGCATATATAGAAATGCATCTTTTAAATGCTCTATAGGCAATAATATACTATCCTTATCTAGGATATCAATATTTCCAGTCAGGGAATCCGACCATGCCAACCCAGCACTGCACCTCCAGGCTGAGGCGATTGCTGGTCGCAGTATAACACCAGTATGTGTGTGAATACATTTTTGGATACCCTCCTGCTTTCTATCAGCAGGATCCTTAAGGGCGGCCATCTCATGAGAGGGTAGAGCCCTTGTTCTTACAAGCTTGTGAGCGCCTTATCCCCCCTAGGGGGTGTTTCCCAACGCACCCTAACCTCTGGCGGGAAAGGGTATACAGCCAATACTTTTTAAGAAATTATCAATTGTTATCGGGGGGAAACCCACGCATCATCACACACCTCATTTTATTTCTCAGATTCAGGAAAACTACAGGTAGTTTTTCCCTCACCGAACATAATACCCCTTTTTGGTGGTACTCGTATTATCAGAAATGTATAAAACATTTTCCATTGTCTCAATCATGTAACGTGTGGCCCTACTGGAAATCACGGTTGTCTCTTCACCGTCGACACAGGAGTCAGTATCCGTGTCGGCGTCTGTATCTGCCATCTGAGGTAACGGGCGCTTTGAGACGTCTGGACAGGCACAAGCTGAGTAGCCGGCTGTCTCATGTCAACCACTGTTTTTTTATACAGAGCTGACACTGTCACGTAATTTTCAACAGTACATCCACTCAGGTGTCGACCCCCTAGGTGGTGACATCACTGTTACAGACACTCTGCTCCGTCTCCACATCATTTTTCTCCTCATACATGTCGACACAAACGTACCGACACACAGCACACACACAGGGAATGCTCTGATAGAGGACAGGACCCCACTAGCCCTTTGGGGAGACAGAGGGAGAGTATGCCAGCACACACCAGAGCGCTATATATATATATACAGGGATAACCTTATATAAGTGTTTTTCCCCTTATAGCTGCTGTATGTTTTAATACTGCGCCTAATTAGTGCCCCCCTCTCTTTTTTTAACCCTTTCTGTAGTGTAGTGACAGCAGGGAAGAGCCAGGGAGCTTCCCTCCAACTGAGCTGTGAGGGAAAATGGCGCCAGTGTGCTGAGGAGATAGGCTCCGCCCCCTTTTCGGCGGCCTTATCTCCCGTTTTTCTGTATATTCTGGCAGGGGTTAAATGCATCCATATAGCCCAGGAGCTATATGTGATGTATTTTTTGCCATGTAAGGTATTTTTATCATGTTTTATTGCGTCTCAGGGCGCCCCCCCCCAGCGCCCTGCACCCTCAGTGACCGGAGTATGAAGTGTGCTGAGAGCAATGGCGCACAGCTGCAGTGCTGTGCGCTACCTTATTGAAGACAGGAACGTCTTCTGCCGCCGATTTTTCCGGACCTCTTCGCTCTTCTGGCTCTGTAAGGGGGCCGGCGGCGCGGCTCCGGGACCCATCCAGGCTGGGCCTGTGATCGTCCCTCTGGAGCTAATGTCCAGTAGCCAAGAAGCCCAATCCACTCTGCACGCAGGTGAGTTCGCTTCTTCTCCCCTTAGTCCCTCGATGCAGTGAGCCTGTTGCCAGCAGGTCTCACTGAAAATAACAAACCTAAACTAAAACTTTCACTAAGAAGCTCAGGAGAGCCCCTAGTGTGCACCCTTCTCGTCGGGCACAGAAATCTAACTGAGGCTTGGAGGAGGGTCATAGGGGGAGGAGCCAGTGCACACCAGTTAGTCCTAAAGCTTTCTTTAGATGTGCCCAGTCTCCTGCGGAGCCGCTATTCCCCATGGTCCTTACGGAGTCCCCAGCATCCACTTAGGACGTTAGAGAAATTATGATACATAATCACTGACAAGGGGTAAGAATAGTTAAAAAGGTTCAGAACTGCAGATCTAGGGGGACATGTACTAAGAAGTGTTAAAAGTGGAGAAGTGAGCCAGTGGAGAAGTTGCCCATGGCAACCAATCAGCACTGATGTAACATTTATAATTTGCATACTATAAACACATACAGAGCAGCTGATTGGTTGCCATGGGCAGCTTCTCCACTGGCTCACGTCTCCACTCTTATCACTGCTTAGGACATGTCCCCCTTAGTGTATTGTGATCTGAAAGAGTTTGGGAACCAGTGCCATAGACTGTAAGCCTGCGAGCATGGCACCCTCTAGCCACGTCGGCTGTCTATTAATACCCAGTCTTGTCCCATGACTGTGGGGTCTATTTACTAAGCCTTGAATGGAGATAAAGTGGACAGAGATAAAGTACCAGCCAATCAGCTCCTAACTCCCATGTCACAGGCTGGGTTTGAAAAATGACAGGAGCGAATTGGCTGGTACTTTATCCCCGTGCACTTTATCAGGATACGGTCATTAGGTCACCCACTACTGGTCGATATGCATTAGGTCAACATGGTCATTAGGTCAACATGGAAAAAGGTCGACATGAGTTTTTCAAATTTTTTTTAAACTTTTTCCTACTTTACGATCCACGTGGACGATTGGGACTAGTAAGCTATGCTGAGCGCAGCGGTAGCAGAGCAAGGCACCTTGCCCCTGCGAGGGGACACGGTGCACTAACTGGAGTTCCCCTTCACTTTACGAATAAAAACGACACCAAAAAAAATGGATTTTTATACCTACCGGTAAATCCTTTTCTCCTAGTCCGTAGAGGATGCTGTGCTCCACTTTAGTACCATGGGGTATAGACGGTTCCGCAGGAGCCATGGGCACTTTAAGACTTTTTCAGTGTGTGAACTGGCTCCTCCTTCTATGCTCCTCCTCCAGACCTCAGTATAGGAACTGTGCCCAGGGAGACGGACAATTTGAGAAAAGGATTTACTTTTAAGTTAATTGTGAGATTCACACCAGCTCACACTTCAACCATGCCGCACAACATGGCATTCAACCTAACACATGCTAACCAGCATAAACATTACAGCAACGAGCTGAAAATAATTTTAACACAACACCTGTGTAAAAAAACCATAACAAAATAACTACTGCAGGTAAAGTATGCACTGGGTCGGGTGCCCAGCATCCTCTACGGACTAGGAGAAAAGGATTTACCGGTAGGTAAAAAATCCTGTTTTCTCATACGTCCTAGAGGATGTTGGGGTCCACTTTAGTACCATGGGGTTATACCAAAGCTCCAGTACGGGCGGGAGAGTGCGGATGTCCCTGCAGGACCGATTGACCAAACTTTAGGTCATCAGCGGCCAAGGTGCCAAACTTGTAAAACTTAGCAAACGTGTTTGTCCCTGACCAAGTAGCTGCTCTGCAAAGTTGTAATGCCGAGACCCCCCAGGCAACCGCCCAGGATGAGCCCACTTTTCTTGTAGAATGGGCATTCACCGAATTCGGCATCGGCAACCCTGCTGTGGAATGAGCGTACTGAATCGTACCTCTGATCCAACGCGCAATAGTCTGCTTAGAAGCAGGACACCCAATCTTGTTGGGAGCATACAGGACAAACAGTGTCTCTGTTTTCCGTATTCGAGCTGTTCTTGCGACATAAATTCTCAAAGCTCTAACCACATCCAGAGACTTCGAACCAGCGAAGGTGTCAGTAGCCACTGGCACCACAATAGGTTGGTTTACAAGGAAAGAAGAAACCACCTTTGGAAGAAAGTGCTGACGAGTTCTTAGCTCAGCCCTATCTTCATGGAAGATCAAGTAAGGGCCCTTGTCAGACAAGGCCCCTAACTCAGACACCCTCCTTGCGGATGCCAAGGCCAACAGCATTACCACTTTTCAAGTGAGAAACTTCAACTCTACCTCCTGGAGAGGTTCAAACCAATCTGATTGAAGGAACTGCAATACCACGTTAAGATCCCACGGTGCCACAGGAGGCACAAATGGAGGTTGGATGTGCAGAACCCCTTTCACGAACGTCTGAATTTCTGGAAGGGAGGCCAATTGTTTCTGAAAGAAAACTGACAAGGCCGAAATCTGGACCTTGATTGAACCCAATCGTAGACCAGCATCCACACCCGCCTGAAGAAAATGGAGAAAACGTCCTAACTGAAACTCTTCCATTGGAGCCTTCTTGGATTCACACCAAGACACATATTTTCTCCAAATACGGTGGTAATGTTTAGACGTTACTCCTTTCCTGGCCTGAATAGGAGTGGGAATGACTTCCTTGGGAATACCCTTTCGGGCTAGGATCCGGCGCTCAAAAGCCATGCCGTCAAACGTAGCCGCGGTAAGTCTTGATACACGTACAGCCCCTGCTGCAGCAGGTCCTCGCGAAGAGGAAGAGGCCGAGGATCTTCTACGAGTAATTCCTGAAGATCTGGATACCAAGCCATCCTTGGCCAGTCTGGGACAATGAGGATCGCTCGAACCCCTGTTCTTCTTATGATTTTGAGAACTTTTGGTATCAGTGGAAGTGGAGGGAAGACATACACCGACCGAAATGCCCACTGGGTCACTAGTGCATCCACTGCTATTGCTTGAGGGTCTCTCGACCTGGAACAATATCTCTGAAGCTTCTTGTTGAGATGAGATGCCATCATGTCTACTTGAGGAACTCCCCAAAGACCTGTGACCTCCGCAAAGACTTCTTGGTGGAGGCCCCATTCTCCTGGATGGAGATCATGTCTGCTGAGGAAGTCCGCTTCCCAGTTGTCCACTCCTGGAATGAAAATTGCCGACAGAGCTTTTGCATATCTTTCTGCCCAGAGGAGGATCTTTGTCACCTTTGCCATTGCCGCTCTGCTTTTCGTTCCGCCCTGACGGTTTATGTACGCTACTGCTGTTACATTGTCCGACTGGATCTGTATGGGTTGATCTTGAAGAAGATGCACCGCTTGTAGAAGGCCGTTGTAAATGGCTCTCAACTCCATAACATTTACGTGAAGACAGGCTTCTTGACTTGACCATCTTCCTTGGAAGCTTTCCCCCTGTGTGACTGCTCCCCAGCCTCGGAGACTTGCATCCGTGGTTACTAGGACCCAGTCCTGAATCCCGAACCTGCGCCTCCCAGGATGTGAGAACTGTTTTAGCCACCACAGGAGCGAAATTCTGGCTTTGGATGACAGGATTATCCTCTGATGCATGTGTAGATGGGAACCGGACCACTTGTCCAATAGGTCCCACTGGAATACTCTGGCATGGAATCGGGCAAACTGTATGGCCTTGTAGGCCACTACCATCTTCCCCAACAACTGAATGCATTGATGAATCGACACTCTTGTTGGTTTCAGAATTTGTTTGACCATTCTCTGGATTTCCAGAGCCTTTTCTACTGGAAGAAATACTCTCTGTACTTCTGTGTCCAGTGTCATCCCCAGAAACGATAATCTTGTCGTCGGTTCCAACTGTGATTTTGGAAAATTTATTATCCAACCGTGTTGTTGAAGTACTGTCAGGGAGAGTGCAATGTTCTGCACCAACCTTTCCCTGGACCTCGCTTTTATCAGGAGATCGTCCAGGTAAGGAATTATATTGACTCCTTGCTGTCGAAGGAGGACCATCATCTCCGCCATCACCTTGGTGAACACCCTCGGTGCCGTGGAGAGTCAGAACGGCAACGTCTGAAATTGGTAATGACAATCCTGCACTGCAAATCTCAGATAAGCTTGATGTGGAGGATAGATAGGAACATGTAAGTAGGCATCTTTTATGTCCACTGACACCATGAAGTCCCTTTCCTCCAGACTGGAAATCACTGCCCTCAGAGATTCCATTTTGCAGGTAAAGATTCAGTGTTTTCAGATTTAGAATCGGTCTGACCGAGCCGTCCGGTTTTGGAACTACGAAAAGGCTTGAATAAAACCCTTCTCCTTGTTGCGACAAGGGAACCAGGACAATCACTTGATCCTGACACAACTTTTGTATTGCTGCTGATACCACTTCCCTGTCTAGGATAGAAGCTGGTAAGGCCGATTTGAAAAATCGGCATGGGGGAATGTCTTGAAACTCCAGCTTGTACCCGTGGGACACTATATGTAAGACCCACGGGTCCAAGCTAGATTGAACCCAAATCTGACTGAAGAGTTTCAGAGATGCCCCCACTTGAGCGGACTCCCGCAAGGGAGCCCCAGCGTCGTGCTGAAGATTTGGCAGAAGCAGAGGTTGATTTCTGCTCCTGTGATCTAGGAGAGGCTGTGGATTTTTTTCCTCTTCCCCTTCCTTTACCCGCAAAGAAAGGGGAACCTTTGCCCTTTTTGTATTTATTGGGCCGAAAGGACTGCATCTGAGAGTGATGTGTTTGGTTTTTTTTTGCCGGCGCAGGAGCATTAGGCAAAAATGTCGATTTACCTGCGGTAGCCGCAGAAACTAAGGCATCCAGCCCATCTCCAAACAAGGCCTCGCCTTTATACGGGAGAGCCTCCATATTCCTTTTGGAATCTGCGTCAGCATTCCATTAGCGAATTCACAACGCCCTACGTGCTGAGATCGCCATGGTAGCGGCTCTTGATACCAAGAGACCAATATCTTTCATGGCTTCCAGCATATACGCAGCAGCGTCTTTGATATGACCTAACGTTAGGAGTATCTCGTCTCTATCTATTGTATCAATGTCTGATGACAAGTTTTCTGACCACTTTTCAATAGCACTACTCACCCACGCACAGGTAATGGTGGGCCTGAGTACTGTCCCATTGGTCACATAAATAGATGTCAACGTAGTCTCTAACTTGCGGTCTGCCGGCTCCTTTAGTGAAGCCAGCCCAGGCGCAGGGAGAATCACCTTTTTTGTTAACCGTGACAGGGCACTGTCTAAAACGGGGGGTGACTCCCACCTTTTTTCTGTCCTCTGCAGGGAAAGGGTAAGCTGCCTGAATTCTTTTGGTAATCTGAAATTTCTTTTCAGGATTTGTCCAAACTCCCTCAAAAAGACTGTTCAGCTCATGAGATGGAGGGAAAGTTACATTAATTTTGTTCTCTCTTTGCCTTCTCCTGTGGTAAAGGAGGGGGCTCCGTAACTTCTAACACCTCCTTTATAGCAACAATCATGCATTGAATGTTTTTTGATAACTTTGGATCTATTCCCCTGGAATCACTAATGTCGACACAGGAATCAGAGTCCATGTCGGTATCAGTTTGTACTACTTGTGCAAAAGATCTTTTTTGTGAACCCGAGGGGTCCCCTGTGGATGAAAAAGCAGAACTATTAAAAATCACATCTTCCACGGATTTTCTCCTGTTTTCTGCATGAGACTCAGACTTATCCAATCTCTTACTGATATGATTCACACTATTACGTAATTCTTTCCCATTCAGGCTTGTGGTGCGACGGCAGCGCCACCACATTACAACTCTGTGTCCCTAAAATGTCTCCCTCAGGGGAAGAGCTCCCTGCCTCAGACATGCCACAAACGTGCACAATCACACCACAGACACTCCGGGGCTTATTGGGGACAGACCCACAGTAAAATCTGTCAGAAGGACACAGAACAGGATTTGCCAGCTCACAACTCAGCGCCAAGGAAAAAATCCCTTTGTCATGTACCTTGTACACAGAGACCTTAAGTGCTTATAAAATGCCAATAATATGACTGAGCACCCAAATTACACTCCCCCCCCCCCCCTTTTTAAACCCTGATACTTGATTCAGAAGTGGAGGAGGATCAGCGGTTCTTCCCCTGCAGCAGGTGGGAGAAAATGGCGCTGAACAGTGTGCTGGCTGCCTGAGGAAGAAGCTCCTCCCCTGTAATGGCACGTTTCCCCTCTGAGCTAGTTTCTAATCCTTATACTGGCGGGGGTGTAGGACTGTGCCACAGCATCATATGCTACCTTTTGCCAGTGAGAGTAGCCCCCCTCTCCCTGCTGGGCTCTGTGTTATGGATAGCATTCTCGCGCAGCGTTCCCGCTCGCTGCGCGGTACCTTAAGCCGTCACGATGACTGGAGGTCCCTCTCTGTAGATCTCCGGTAATACTACTCACCAGTCTTCTGACTTCTGGCTCTGTTAGGGGGGTGACGGCATGCTGGGGGAGTGAGCGCATAGCCGCAGCTAGTGTTCAGTACCCTTCAGGAGCTATTGGTGTCCTGTCAGCAGAAGCAGAGCCATGACACTATTTAGGAAGTTGGTTCCTACTTCTTCCCCCTAAGTCCCACGAAGCAGGGAGACTATTGCCAGCAGTCTCCCTGTAAAATAAAAAAACTAAATAAAGTCTTTCAGTTGAGCTCCACTAGAGTGCGACCAGTCTGCCTGGGCACATTTTCTAAACTGAGGTCTGGGGGAGGGGCATAGAGGGAGGAGCCAGTTCACACTCTGAAAAAGTCTTAAAGTGCCCATGGTTCCTGCAGAACCGTCTATACCCCATGGTAGTAAAGTGGACCCCAGCATCCTCTAGGACGTATGAGAAAAGTTAAAAAAACTCATGTCGACCAAAGTGATGTCAACCTAATGACCCATACCCCACTTTATCTCCATCCAAGGCTAAGTAAATAGATCGCAGTCTGTGACATGACAGTTAGGAGCCGATTGGCTGGTACTTTATTTCCATCCACTTTACCTCCATCCAAGGCTTAAGGGCCCTACACATATGGCGATGTGCCGTCGAGGTGCCCGACGGACGATAGTTTCTTCACTCCCCCCGTCACCCGGCTCCATAGCACTGCACGCTAATATGGACGAGATTGTCCATATTGGCCTGAATGCATAAGCGATGGGGCACCAACAATGAACGAGCGGGGGGCCGCGCATCGTTCATCGTTGGTGCCTCCACACTGAATGATATGAACGAGTTCTCATTCATTAATGAACGAGAACGTTCATATCGTTCAGTGAAATCTGGCAGTGTGTAGGTTCCATTAGTTAATAGACCCCTGTATCCGTTACCAAATGTGAAGTGCAGCAGAGTATGCTAGCCCTATGTAAATGTTATGTATAATAATTAGAATAAAAGTACAAGGTCACAGTGGACACAACTAGAAATCCTACCATCCGCCCATTACCAACGCATAACCTGGGCTGGTACACTGAGAGCGGTCAGCCGGTCACTGCACAATACGGTAACTGAGAGAGGTCAGCAGCAGGCAGCGACGCCTCTCAGCAACTGACAGTCAATCCAGCAGCAGCAGCAGCTCAGAGATCTCCATTACAATTAATGACAAACTGTCATAGGAAGTGATCACCACCTGCACCCCCGGCCCAGTGGCCGGTTATCTGACTGCGGCTGCAGCAGCTGCGCCCTCCTCCTCTCCCCGTGACTGGCCCGGCTTATCCCTGGACCTGCCCGGCAGCTGCCACGTTTCAGTGGTGACGTCAGCCCCAGCGCCCAGATCCGCTAGGGGGAGCCGGAGCTACCTCCAGGAACCAGGACAAGGAGCGGGGCGGGGCCCGGCAGCAGGGGAGGGGCTGATCCGTGCCAATGGCCATGCGCGGGAATCCTAAAGACTCCTGGGAGATGTAGTTTATCTCCGCCCTCCCTGAATACGCTCGTAAACGGACAGCGCGTTCGCCGCGGCACTACATCTCCCAGAGCGCAGCGCGGGGCCGGCCCTCAGTCGGCAGTGCGAAGCCTTCCTGAGTTGGAGGATTCACTATTTCCTGGTTTCAGCTGGCAGCCATTTTGGGGTTACAGAGAGCTCGGGCTTGCGGCGCTTGTGTTGGCTTTGGGGGGTTAATCCCGGGCCGTTGGGGGGACCTTAGTCATTAGTAATATAGATTTTTTACTTTGTTTTCTTTGTAGATATTATTTTTCTTTTCTTTTTAATCGCCCCCTCCCCCCTCTCCGAGCCGGTTTTCCTTGGCCAGCGTCGGGTCCCCGGTGTTTGGTGTGTGTGTGTATTTCTGCAGACGCGGCGGGGAGAGCAGTGACATGTCCAGCATGAATCCCGAGTAGTAAGTATCACACCCGGGCAGCCCGGCTGGGGTCTGGGGGGATGGTGACAGGATGGGGGCATCGGGGGGACATCAGCAGGTACAGCCCCGCCTCATTACACCGGGCTCTGTGCACAGCCCTACCTGCTCAGCCAGCCTTCTGTATGGCGTCATATGGGCCCCTCATTCTGCCGGGTGCCCCGTCTGTATGGCAACATAGGGGCCCATTACTCTGCTAGGTGCCCCATCATTATGGTTTCATGGGGCCCCTTACTCTGCCAGTCTCTCCCAGGTGCTATCTAATACTGGGCATTTACTATACTGCTCAGTAGCAGTGCCTGTCTTAGGGATGTATAACTGGTCTGGTATGATAAAATATATATATATATATATATATATATATATATATATATATATATATATATTATTTATATTTGGGAAGACATTCTGTTTAGATCCCTTTGTGTTGCCTGCAAGTAATCACCATATTACTAGTTATTTATATATGACAAGGTATTACAAACGGTTATATAGCGGTAGCATATTTCATTGCGCTTTGCATTGGGGAATACAGAAATAAAGTAAAACTGGGTTTTAACAAGCGGCAGCAAGGTAAGAGGGCCCTGCACACAAGCTTGCATTCTATATGTTGTTGTGTTGTTCCTATAATAACCACACAAGAGGCTACCCTTATTTTGCCAGTAGCCGATCTACAATATGCATGGTCCCAATGCACTGTCCCTTGCAAAAATGTTACCACTAATCTGATGGGGACATATATAACCTGCAGGATGGGTTCTGGCCTGCATAGTCCAAAGCAAAATTGACCTCCCCTCTTGTGGAGATTGGTACATAGGAAAATGTATTTTTTATTCCTAGTGATCAGCTGAGCAATCTTCCCAGGCCTCACCCACCCTAACTCCAGGTGTGCGGAGCATTTGGGTTACATGAATATATTTCAATTAGGCCACAGAGCTTGCTTCCTTTGTATTTGTGAATATAGGCAATTAGTATTGGCTCGCCTATATCGCTCTATTTCTAGATGGCAGTGTATAGAATGAGCTGTCACTTTGGACTCTACCCCCACTAATGCAACGCTGAAGTAATGAGTGACTTAAAAACAAAAGGGATGCTCGTTAACTGAATGACTGATAATGTGGAGGCAGGTAACAAGGACTGTCTAGTTTTTAGCTTGACAGTGTAGGCCCCAATCTGCAGGAAGTGGCAGTTTTGTCTCGGAGAGAATGATAGTGTCAATAAATATGATGCAGCGTTGGAACTGTTTTTCACATTGTTTTATCAGCAGGGTCACAGAAGTATACTGCTTCTTGGTATGAATACCATTTAGAATAGACCCTGTGTTCTGTGAATTAATCCTTAGCCGGCCTCTATTTTAGCAACGAGTCATATGTATGTCACATGGTTGCTTGCAAAACACACATTACTGGAGATTTTGCAATCTTCTGCCTAGGGCTGCAACTTCCTTTCTAGAATCCAGCGACATTTAGTGGGACATTGTGTTTCTACAGATTACATTTTTCTATAACTTTCTTATATTCATACACATTTATTCTGGCCTGTATTCCTGTACAGTTAACCTCTCCCACAGGTTCCAGCACTCAGCAGTTCTTTCCTGTCTAGCAAGGGTTAGTTTCCCCATTCTTTTTCGGTGTGGTTTTCCGTCTCCTTTTCCTTCAAATTGCATTATAGCTCTATTTTATTATCTTATCCAATAGTCTTCAAAGTTAATATAACAATTTTTTGTTAAATGTCTTGTCATCTGTCCTGCAAACAAAATGTATTTATCATCCATCTCATTATGTATGATTATATTTCTAAAATATTTTTTTTATTATGGATTTGTCTTAAAAATGAGTATTGGGTTTAATAGCTGGTTATCCATTATAACTATTTCAGTTGTATTTACTGGGGGAATCTAAAAGCGATGTGCCGCCGGGCAGAGTGACCATGTCCAGCTGGGTGTGTAAGGTAGCATACAGAAGTGCCTACATTACTGATTTTTTTCCCCTCGCACCTCTGTGGGGTATGAGGGAAAACTTGCAATGTCAGCATGTGCATTGTGGGAATTCACTTGAAATTGAATTCCCACTCCATTGAGGTGGAATTTCTGAGAGGATTGTATGTGGTTCAGTTACTGTTAAGCCCCGTACACATGGGGAGAGATGTGTGCTGAGCGATCTATCAGTGACCGCTCGGCACACATCTCTCCGATGTGTGCTGAATGAGGGAGGCAGACGGGGGGCTGCTCATTTCACCCAGCGGTGAAATGAGCGACCTGCTAGATTGTGACTGCATGCATGTCAATCTAGTACCAGCGATAGCGACACTCGGGGCCGCGCATCGTTATCGCTGTAGAGGATACACACGGAGAGATGCGTGCTTAGAATTTAAGCACTGATCTCCCTGTGTGTACCCCCCTTAAGTGTACTGCAGTGGTGACTAAAATGTAGCATTGCGGTGCCGGTGTGCCACATTCGGGATGCTGTAGAACCCCCTCTTCTGTTTTGTTTTTCCTTTTAGGAACATGGGAAGATGTGCATCCATTGGTAGCAATAGTGCGTGAAGCATGGTGGAAATTCCAAAGTGTATTTATTACAGGAAGACACAAGACCTTGGTGAAGGCCCCTAAAACATTGTGCCTTGTATCTACCTGAATTAAATACACTTTTGAATTTTTATGCCACTCCTGTTTGCATGTTTGCAGATTACATTTCATTGTGCCGCTGTCATTAAGGAACATTTGGAGGTAGTGGGTTCCCTTTCTGGCATTCGTGTAAACGTGTTCAGAATTAGTCAGATGTGTGCACAGTGCCTCATGGCCTTTCTCACTCCCAACGATGGAAGCAACAGAAGGCCTTTTTGTTTTCTGATGCTACACATAGCTAGACACGTTTACATCTACTGTGCTGTTGTGTATTTTCTCTGTTCACCTTATTACATGTATGAAGATAGCCATCATCCTATGTACTGTCAAGAGCGTGCTTGGTATACTCAATCGCCACATCCCATGACATCATGATGCCTTTTTCTTTCAGTACTCCGAATAAGTTCTGGGGCTAAAAACAATAGGCTGCCGGAGGTGCGGGACTTTGTGTGAGTCTGCCCGTATTTTTAAAGCGGACATAATTTACAAGGCAAAACCAACCTGGTTTTGCTTAGTAAATGATTGCCACTTTAAAAATACGGGCAGACTCGCGCAAAGCCCCGCACCTCTGGCTGCTTGCGGGCTATTACATGAAGCCCCTGGTGTCACAGGTACTGGTTCACACGTCAACAGATAATTTTAATAATGCTAGCCCCTTTGGCATAATCTACTATATTCAGTTATGTGTGGCAAGCAGCACTCCCCAATACATAAACAGCCAGTAATACAGGTGCCCTCTGTTACAATAGTTGCAGTGTTGCTGGTAGGATTTTGCTCAGGCCGTTCTTTTACTGTTAGATTTTACAAAACTACATGACAGGTACATTAATGCAACCTTGGAGAATGGAATCTGACATTTGAAAATGTTTCACTTGACTACCTCTGTTCCTACAATGATGTCACCCATATAATACAGCATTGATCTTACCCTGAGAGTTATAACATCATAATAGCAGAGCGCTGCACCCTGCACGATGTTTAAAGGGCAAAATACGTCCTGCTAAAACAGCCTGCCGCTGCGTGAATAGATGTCATGCGCATGGCATCTATTAACATTAAAAGGGAGCACTTGGGGAAAGCCAGCAACTGCACGCCTCCATTAGTGACGGCAAGGGGGCCGGAACTCCCCCAACAGCGACGCTGGCGCTGCCGTGCCCCCTACCCGCCATGCCACTCCTCCTTTTCAAGCACACTAACTGCTCAAATCCTGGGGGGTGGGGGACACTATATAAGCATATTTTAGAGTGCAGGGATATGTTCTGAGCTCTGTGGGACTAAATAACAGTGCTAGTAGCTGTACACAGTCTGGTTGTTTAGATCTACAGCAAGACTGCTGCCAGCTCAACCATGTTTTCCTATAGGTTTCTTCAGAATCAACCAGCACAGCACTAGTAAGTTCAGTCTGGCATGTTTTCTACTTATTAGTGCTGCTTTTTTAGATTTTGAGGCAGACCCGCTAAGAAGCCTCTGGAGCGGCGCAGAAAATAAATGTGTTAAATGCACCCCCTGGGACTTAACGCTACTGATGGATTCTTGCATATAACGCGGGGATCTATGGGTTAACACCAGGAAATTGAATCTACCCCAAATGTTCACTCCCGGAAGGTGTACGTAACAGGTGTACAGGAGGCTGGTCGTCTTCGTACATATCTAGTTCTTTTCTTCATAATTCCAGGATGCTGCTGTTCAGTGCTACAACACTGGGAGCTATCCTTCAACAGCTGGTGTAGCTCAGCAGTCATGCTTTGCTTTAGATAAGGGTTGGGCCACATCTTGCAGAAGTTTTGGTTATTTTATTTTTCCACATTGAATTGTTTCCATAGATTTGTTGAATTTTTCTTCTCTTGAGGAGACAGTAATTTCTTTTGGATTTGTGTGTTTGGACTTTGATTCCCAACAGCAGATCCATGTCTGTGCGGTGGCAGGTACTTTTATGACTTTATACAGTACTGAAAGGATGAATAATGCAGATTGTAATCGTAGAGTTTTTTTGTTGCTTAACGTTCCATTGGGGTCAATTCTATTCAGCAACTAAAGAATAGCGCCGGGAATTAGCTCCCGACGCTATTCAATTCAGCTAAAGTTAAGTCGGCGATGTCCCGTTCTCGCCGACTTAACAGGTAGTTTTGTCGGGAGAACGGGCATTCTCCGACTTAACTACCCGGCGCGAGGCTGATTCCCGTCAGAATCAGCCTCGTGCCGGCCGCGAGGCAGCACTTTTGTCGGGTTTCTTCTCTCATCCCCCGGGGATGAGAGAAGAATTCCCGACAATTGCGGGCAACTAGTAGCAGAATTGAATAGCGTTGGGAGCTAATTCCCGGCGCTATTCTTTAGTTGCCGAATAGAATTGACCCCATTGGGGGGTGGTATTCAGCATCCCGGCGCTCAGTATACCGGCGCGGGAATCCCGACACCTGACATACCGACACCTATTCTCCCTCTTGGGGGTCCACGACCCCCCTGGAGTGAGAATAAATAGTGTGGCGCACATAACGCGCCACTGTGTCCAGCGCAGCGAGCCCGCAAAAGGCTCATTTGCGCTTGCCCAGGTGTCGGTATGCTGGCGGTCGGGATTCTGGCGCTGGTACGCTGGCCGCTGGGATCCCGGCTGCCGGCATACCATACTACACCCGAAGAAAGGACTATGGATTGCCTTTTCTCATCAATGTGACATGACATATCTCACTTGGGTCTTGTTGTCAAAAGATTGACCAGGGTCCTCGGCCAGTGTAAAAGTAATCTTTTAACTTTTTAATATATTGTACCCTTTTTCTGGGCAGACTGTTTCGCTGGCCTGCATGTAAGCAGTGCAGTGTGCATTGCTTTTTACAGCCAAGCAGTTACACTACATCCAGTTAGCACACTAACAAGCTCATTGTTAAATCCATGCCAGAAGGTGCATTGGGGTAAGTGATTCTGATTTTGAATAATTTCAAATAGAAATGCAGCAGGGCAGCCTGGCCCGTTGCCTAGCAGTACCCCAATCCCATAATACTTCACTTTGTTGTTGGTTTCCATTCTGCATGCTGAAAATGCTAAGTGCTTTGTGTTCAGGAAAGGTTTGGAGGTCTTGCAGTCTCTTTAGCTGTGCTTGATGTGTCGCATTCATTATTGATGACCAGAAGTAACATATTAACCTTTTTAGTCTGGAATATACTGACAAACATTTTAGTGTGTTTTTCCTAGATATCTAGAAAGTTCCTAGTGGTTAAAATGATCATCCGCTCTCAAGATAAAGATGTTTTTCGGGTCAGCTCATCTGACTGCTAGTACCTACCAAGCATGAGTTTTGGTGATTATGGGGTCACACACTTGCGTTTGGCCTGATTTCACATCTTTTGTGACCTCAAATAATTAAATTACTAAAGCCAGTAATCCAATGAATGTCAATCAAATCATGCATGGGAATATTAAAAATTTCAGTACAGATGATGGTCGTTAAGTATGTGTTTGGTTGGCGTCTGACTGCGCTAACAGTGATCATCTGCATATTTTGTCAACTTAGACCACCTCTGTGAATTAAATTTTTTACTGTGTTCCATGGGACAATGGGTCACATTCAATAATAAAATACAGGGTGTGACAAAAAGCCTCCTAGGACTCTATTCAGTTCAGTGCTGATTGAATAACTCCTGGTGCTATTCAGTTCAGCTCGCTGTCATGTCTTAGAATGCCCGTACTCACGGACTAAACAGGGTGTTTAGACAAAGAATGGCCATTCTTGCGCCTGAAGTGGCTGCCGCAATTCTGTTTTGTCCACGCTGCGGCACAAAACAGCATCGCAGACTTAAGTTTTGTCAGAATTCTGCTCTCATCCCTGGAGGGGGTGAAATCCTCTAGTCGGGGATGACAGTGCGCTGAATTGAATAGCTTTGGGAACTCCTCCCGATGCTATTCAATCCACATTGGGGTCGATTCTATTCGGCAACTTAAGAATAGCGCCGGGAATTAGCTCCCGACGCTATTCAATTCAGCTGCTAGTGACCCGCAATTGTCGGGAATTCTTCTCTCATCCCCGGGTGATGAGAGAAGAAACCCGACAAAAGTGCTGGCGCGAGGCTGATTCTGTCGGGAATCAGCATCGCCGTGGGTAGTTAAGTCGGAGAATGCCCGTTCTCCCGACAAAACTACCTGTTAAGTTGGCGAGAACGGGACATCGCCGACTTAACTGGAGCTGAATTGAATAGCGTCGGGAGCTAATTCCCGGCGCTATTCTTAAGTTGCCGAATAGAATCGACACCATTGAATTGATCCCCTTGATTTTAAAGTTTTTTTTTTTTTTTTTAAAGCACTGTAAATGCTATTCAAAATGTTCGTACATAATCTAAAAGTGCATGGGCTACAGGTTACTTTATTTTCTTTTTTTTTTTATAAATTGTTTGAATATAGTCTATTTCTCAGGAAGGGTGCGAACAGAAATCTACTAGTTGGACTTAACAGCGTGTGGAATTGAATCGCTCCGAGAGCTCCTTCCTGGCGCTATTCGATTTCTGTTAAATTGAATCAACCACTGGGAATTTTTTTTTTTTGCCTTACCCTGTATGTTTTTGTAGTCCAGTGATGGCCAATAGGTGGGCTGATTCTTCATCTGTGGTCCCTAGCGCTTTTCTATTTTACATCCCAATAGCAAATTAGTTTATTCAAACAGTTGTTTGTCTAATATACATTCAGTAAGTCAACTTTCATAATGTTGGCATGATTAAAATCTCGACATTACCATTGATGTTAGATGTCCATAGATGAACTTTTTAGGATAAACTGACAACGTACTGTATGTCAACATATTAAATTCCGACATAGTTCGTGTATTTCATTTCATTGTGTATTTCATTTTTTATACATTAAAAATCCTTCTGTAACGTTAGAGTAGTGTCTTTAAATACTTTTATTGTTTTAACTTACTATTATGGTTGAGTAATGTGTAGTCCACTAGAAGTGTCAAATTGCCTATCACGGATTATAAAGTGATTGTAATCTTACAACAGATCGTCATATACGGCAGGTCTACAACCAAGGGATCTAGTGAAGGTTATGATGCTGTTTAATAAATAGCACTTAACCTGGGAGTTGCAAATGTGTGAAAAGTCAGTTTTGGTGCCCATACTAGGGGATAAATTTACTAAGGTGGGAGATTTTTAGAACTAGTGATGTTGCCCATGGCAACCAATCAGATTCTACTTACCATTTATCTAGCTGCTTGGTTGCTATGGGCAACATCACCAGTTCTTAAAATTTCCCACCTTAGTAAATTTACCCCCAGGAGTTTTGATGGATTTAGCCGCTATATGGGGCTAAATCCAATCTATTTGGGCCCAACAAGCGCAATAATTATTGGGCTTCCAGAGCAATTGAATTGCTCCTTCGTGCGTCCATTAATTATTCGAGGGGTGATTGGTAAGTATCTGTTAGGCAAGTGAAAAAAAAATTTGGGGGAAAATTTTGCCTTCTTTTTCAACATAGTCCCATTTTAGCTCAATACATTTGGCCCAACGATATTCCAACTTTTTCAAGCCCTCCAAAAAATAGGAATTGTCGAACTCTGTGAAATAGGCTTCAGTTTCAGCGTTTACCTCCTCGTTCGATGCAAATCTTTTTCCGCCGAGCCATTTTATCATGTTTGGAAACAGGAAGAAGTCACAGGGGGCCAAATCTGGAGAATACGGCAGATGCGGCAGCAATTCGTAGCCCAATTCCACTAATTTCGCTGTGGCAACGTGCGACGAGTGTGCCGGCACATTGTTGTGGTGGAACAGCACTTTTTTCTTCACCAAGTGGGTTCGTTTTCTCTTCAATGCGTCGTCGAATCTGCCCAATAATTGAGCTTAATACTGCCCTGTGATCGTTCTTCCCTTTTCCAAATAGTCTATGAAGATTATGCCTTTCAGATCCCAAAAAACGGTGGCCATGACCTTTCCGGCAGATGGAACCATCTTCGCCTTCTTTGGTGCATGTTTGCCGGGTGAAATCCACTGTTTTGACACTTCCTTCATTTTGGCGTGTAGTGATGGATCCGTTTCATCAACAGTCACGAAACGCGGCGCAGAAACTCCTTTAGATTGCGCTTAAACAGGTCCAAACACTGCTTCAAAGTAGTCATTCGATTCCACTTGTTGTCCACAGTGAACAAACGTGGCACCCATCTTGACAATAGCTTTCTAATGCCCAAATGTTCATGTAGGATATTCTGCACACGTTCAAATGAGATGCCTACGATCTCAACATTGGGGTCAATTCAATTCGGCAACTTATGAATAGCGCCGGGAATTAGCTCCCGACGCTATTCAATTCAGCCGCTAGTTACCCGCAATTGTCTGGAATTCTTCTCTCATCCCCGGGGGATGAGAGAAGAAACCCGACAAAAGTGCTGCCTCGCGGCCGGCGCGAGGCTGATTCTGTCGGGAATCAGCCTCGCGCCGGGGAGTTAAGTCGGAGAATGCCCGTTCTCCCGACAATTCAACCTGTTTAGTCGGCGAGAACGGGACATCGCCGACTTAACTGGAGCTGAATTGAATAGCGTCGGGAGCTAATTCCCGGCGCTATTCATAAGTTGCCGAATTGAATTGACCCCAATGTCTCTGATCTTCACTCGCCAGTCTGCCAATAAGATGTAATGGATTTTGTTGACCATTTCATCCGTAGTCCCCTCAATTGGGCGACCTGGACGCTCTTCATCGAGGACTGATGTACGACCACGCTTGAATTCATTGAACCAATATCTGATGGTTGTCATCGAAGGTAAAAGTTCCCCTATAAATGGCTTCCAACCTTTCTTTGATTTCCCCGCACGTCTTCCCACCCAAAAATAAGAGTCTAATCACCGATCGGTACTGCATTTCTCTATAGTTAGAAAAAAAACTCAAACTTGCTCACTTCCAACAGCTACCAAAACAAAAGTACACGATGAATTTATCTGAAATTCTGACAGTCGTTGTTTGACAGATGACACTAAACGATGATATACAGGTTTGACGTCAGTGGCGCCATCTGTCTTCAAACACAAGTACTTATCAATCACCCCTCATAGTGGCACCCAAAAAAATTGTATTCCTTTGATGACTGTCACTCCAGTATCCATATAGTTGAAGCTCAGATATTACAGTTGACATCCCAGTATACAGTGCCCATTTATCATCTGTATAAATAGATGCTTCTCAAACTGTTAGGTTTCAATTGTCCCCCCCCCCCCCCCCCCTCCCCCCTCCTTCCCCCACGGCAATCACTAGAGGGCGCAAAATGAAAAATTGAATGGTTTTGTTTAGGCACCCGTTAGCTGTGGGGGTGACATTTCGTCTCACAGCCCCCCAAGGCACAAGAATAAATGAGTTTGGGTGCTCTAACCAGGACTTTAGACAGGAGTAGCTGCTATTTGCAGCTGTCCCCTGTCTATTTGGGCATGTATAAAGAAATGTACATCCGATCAGAGTAACAATTGAATTGCTCTGGTGGGCGTCCCCAAAAAATTTGAATGTGCCTCTTTATATTGTGAAGACAATCAACATTGTGTTTTCTTATTCTGTTAATATTAAAGTGGTGGGCATGTATATTTGAGTATTTTCAAATTCTCTATTGCAATTCATTATAGATTTATAAAAAAAAAAAAAATCGGTGACATACAGTACCATGTAATTAAATGCTGTAAGTACCCTGCAGTACATTTTTAAACACAGCACTAATTACCTGCTAAATTTTATTTTGGATATTGCCTGTAGTGAGCAGCTAAGTTTTAAAGGAGTTGTTCACTTTTAGGAAATCCTTTATTAAACCTCCAAACACAGATGTATTAAATGGGGCCTGACCATCTTCCGCTATTCTTCTGAAATTCAGAAGGCCAGTTTTCTTTGCGTTTCGCCATCTTTTATACATGGACACATGAATTGCCCAAGTTCCGTAGCTAAGTGCAGTGCACACTAGAATTCAAGTAGCCCCTTTCATTTATCAGAGATGAAAAGTGTGGTAGCCTCCAGCTTTAACACCTGGGGCTATTCAATTAGTGTCCCTTTTTATTGCCTGATAAATTGGGCGGTATTCAATTCTTTTTCACCCCCTTCCACACCCGTTCTGTTTCTATTGACTGGCGTGGTATAATCATTTCAGCTCGCTGCCCCCACGGTAGATAACGGGGATCACTTTAGAAAGGAGATTGGGCGTGATTTATCATTTGAATACCGCCCACTAACTGTTAACACGTAGAATCTGGGGTTAGTTCCCAGACCTATATGTTAACACGGCTGTGACGCATGTTAATTGCTGGCCGCCTTCGGGGCTAACTGAATAGCCTTGGGGGATCAGTTAGCCTGCGGTAAATTACAGAGGCTAGTTGAATTTCCCTATTGAAGACAGCCAGCAACAGAACCCATGTAATTCTTGTGTCCCTGCTTAATGGGATATTATCGAAACCCTTCTATGAGTGGCCTGCGATGTATGGATGACAAGTGCAGAAGGCCAGTGCTGTAGCTCTTCACTGCTGTCTGTGTCAGGGCTGTGAGTTATGAGGCAGGTTCCACACACTATTGCACAAGACTACTGCCCAGATTTATCAAGCCTTGGAGAGTGATAAATTGCACAGTGATAAAGTTCCAGCCAATCGGCTCCTAACTGCTCTGTATGATTGGTTGGTACTTTATCACTGTCCAAGGCTTGATAAATCTGGGCCTATATTTCTCCTTTTCTGTGCCTAATCTTACCATTACTCTCTAAATAGGCCTGCCCAATATGTACATATTCAGGGAAACTATCATACATATTTCATAGTGCGTTCATGGATAAGCGTCATTGAAGAGATTACATATAAACAGCTGGAGTGCTGAAGGCTGCTTTTTCTTATGTCACCCAACAATATTCATTTGTTGGTGAGTTTTTTATTTATTTTATTTCATTTCACAGTGATTGCTGTGCAAATATCAGACTGGTAATCAAACACTCCTCTAGCCAGTTGTTCCAGCAGAACTGGTTGGGGTTTGGTTTCTTGCAACAGACCTTTCCAGTTATTCTTGTGGTTTTTATATGTTTTGTTTTTGTTTTTTTACATTAGTAATCAACTTAAACGTTGGTGAAGGTGGATACACACTGGGCGATCTACTGAACTATATCGCTAACTCCCCCCCCCGAGCGATATAGTTTACTATATCTCCCAGTGTGTATGCCGCCGCCGATGAGGAATGCGCCCTTTTGTCTCGGCCGTCCATGCAGGTCAATTTGGACTCATCGTCCAAAGCTGCATGCTCCGGCCGGCGACTGTATGATGTCACTGTGCGATATCATTAGTGATATCGCACTGTGCTTATGCCCGAGCACATTGCCTAGTGTGTACCCACCTTAAGTGTCACTGACATGAAGTTGTCTAGTTTTAATGCCTGTTAAATGTTGGCATTCATTACACATCTGTCATAGTAATAGTTGCTTTGTGAACTTTACATAAATAGTGCTGAAACCTGTATTTATGTAATTCTGTTTTTATTTACTGGCACTGTGGTTTTCCTCTTTATGGTGAATCTATGCTTGTGGCCCATCGGCCTGGGCAGTGTGAATTATTTACTGGCGAGGAGGTAGAGAGAGAAAAGATACTTGCTGCTGTAGGCTGCTCTCCTGTTTACTATCTTGTCTTCTAGCAAAGGGTTTTGGCTGCTGTCCATCTGTTGCAAAATATAACGTTTCGGCTCGATAATAGTCTGTTGTCTTTGAAGCAATTATACTATTCATGAGGTTGTAACAATTGATAATATATATATATATATATATATATATATATATATATATATATATATATATATATTATGTGTGTGTGTTTTCTCTGTCTCGTTATAGTCTAAATGATTTGTTTTTGTATAGGTTTTTCTTTTTGTTATTCTGAAACAATGCAGAGTATTTGCATAGAGCTTTTGAGAAGAAAAAAGATTGGATTGCCTGTTTTATGCATTGCTGAAGCCAATGACGTTGCATGTAAATAGAGCAGATCACATATAAACCATATACCACTGTCTTGCCACAATTCGCAAATGGGTAATTGGAACCAATAGTTGCCATATGTTGTTACTAGTAATTAAAGCATGAATTATGTCACAATTAGATAAGGGTCATTGGAGCCTATTTATGAACCCGAAACCCACTCCAAAATGGCTATTTCCGCTTGGTTTAGGTATTTATTTGGGCTATTTAAAAAAATAAAAAAAAAATAAAAAGTCAACCAAGATTTCTTGTGTTCGGCCAACTAATGCTGAAGACCGCATCCCCGTAATTATCAATCAAAACTGCAGACTGAGCTAATTTTTCTCTAACGTCCTAAGTGGATGCTGGGGACTCTGTCAGGACCATGGGGAATAGCGGCTCCGCAGGAGACAGGGCACAAAAATAAAGCTTTAGGATTAGGTGGTGTGTACTGGCTCCTCCCCCTATGACCCTCCTCCAAGCCTCAGTTAGGTTTTTGTGCCCGTCCGAGCAGGGTGCAATCTAGGTGGCTCTCCTAAAGAGCTGCTTAGAAAAAGTTTTTAGGTTTTTTATTTTCAGTGAGTCCTGCTGGCAACAGGCTCACTGCATCGAGGGACTTAGGGGAGAGAATTTCAACTCACCTGCGTGCAGGATGGATTGGATTCTTAGGCTACTGGACACCATTAGCTCCAGAGGGAGTCGGAACACAGGTCTCACCCTGGGGTTCGTCCCGGAGCCGCGCCGCCGACCCCCCTTACAGATGCTGAAGATTGAAGGTCCGGAAACAGGCGGCAGAAGGCTCTTCAGTCTTCATGAAGGTAGCGCACAGCACTGCAGCTGTGCGCCATTGTTGTCACACACTTCACATCAAGCGGTCACGGAGGGTGCAGGGCGCTGCTGGGGGCGCCCTGGGCAGCAATATTTAATACCTTTTATGGCAAAAGAATACATCACATATAGCCATTGAGGCTATATGTATGTATTTAACCCATGCCAGTTATCTAAAACTACGGGAGAAAAGCCCGCCGAAAAGGGGCCGGAGCTTATTCTCCTCAGCACACAGCGCCATTTTCCTGCTCAGCTCCGCTGTGAGGAAGGCTCCCAGGACTCTCCCCTGCACTGCACTACAGAAACAGGGTGTTTGGCGATATTTTGATATATTTAAGCTGCTATAAAGAACAACACTTATATAAGGTTGTTCCCATATATATTATAGCGCTTGGGTGTGTGCTGGCAAACTCTCCCTCTGTCTCCCCAAAGGGCTAGTGGGGTCCTGTCTTCGATAAGAGCATTCCCTGTGTGTCTGCTGTGTGTCGGTACGTGTGTGTCGACATGTATGAGGACGATGTTGGTGTGGAGGCAGAGCAATTGCCGATAATGGTGATGTCACCCCCCAGGGAGTCGACACCGGAATGGATGGCTTTGTTTATGGAATTACGTGATAATGTCAGCACATTACAAAAATCAGTTGACGACATGAGACGGCCGGCAAACCAGTTAGTACCTGCCCAGGCGTCTCAGACACCGTCAGGGGCTGTAAAGCGCCATTTACCTCAGTCGGTGGACACAGACCCAGACACAGACACTGAATCTAGTGTCGACGGTGATGAAACAAACGTATTTTCAAGTAGGGCCACACGTTATATGATCACGGCAATGAAGGAGGCTTTGCATATCTCTGATACTGCAAGTACCACAAAAAGGGGTATTATGTGGGGGGTGAAAAAACTACCTGTAGTTTTTCCTGAATCAGAGGAATTAAATGATGTATGTGATGAAGCGTGGGTTAACCCAGATAGAAAAATGCTAATTTCAAAAAAGTTATTAGCATTATACCCTTTCCCGCCAGAGGTTAGGGCGCGCTGGGAAACACCCCCTAGGGTGGATAAGGCGCTCACACGCTTATCAAAACAAGTGGCGTTACCGTCTCCTGATACGGCCGCCCTCAGGGATCCAGCTGATAGGAGAATGGAAACTACCCTAAAAAGTATATACACACATACTGGTGTTATACTGCGACCAGCCATCGCCTCAGCCTGGATGTGCAGTGCTGGGGTCGTCTGGTTGGATTCCCTGACTGAAAATATTGATACCCTGGATAGGGACAGTATTTTATTGACAATAGAGCAATTAAAGGATGCTTTCCTTTATATGCGAGATGCTCAGAGAGATATTTGCACTCTGGCATCGAGAGTAAATGCGATGTCCATATCTGCCAGAAGGAGTTTATGGACGCGACAGTGGTCAGGTGATGCGGATTCCAAACGACATATGGAAGTATTGCCGTATAAAGGGGAGGAATTATTTGGCGTCGGTCTATCGGATCTGGTGGCCACGGCAACTGCCGGAAAATCCACCTTTTTACCTCAGACCCCTCCCAACAGAAAAAGACACCGTCTTTTCAGCCGCAGTCCTTTCGGTCCTATAAGAACAAGCGGACAAAAGGACAGTCATATCTGCCTCGGGGCAGAGGAAGGGGTAAGAGAGGGCAGCAAGCAGCCCCTGCCCAGGAACAGAAGCCCTCCCAGGGTTCTGCAAAGCCCTCAGCATGACGCTGGGGCCTTACAAGCGGACTCAGGAGCGGTGGGGGGTCGACTCAAGAATTTCAGCGCACAGTGGGCTTGCTCACAGGTGGACCCCTGGATTCTGCAGGTAGTATCTCAGGGTTACAGGTTGGAATTCGAGAAGTCTCCCCCTCGCCGGTTCCTAAAGTCTGCTTTGCCAACGTCTCCCTCAGACAGGGCGACGGTATTGGAAGCCATTCACAAGCTGTTTTCTCAGCAGGTGATAGTCAAGGTACCCCTCCTACAACAGGGAAAGGGGTATTACTCCACGCTATTTGTGGTACCGAAGCCGGACGGCTCGGTAAGACCTATTCTAAATCTGAAATCTTTGAACCTGTACATACAAAAATTCAAGTTCAAGATGGAGTCACTCAGAGCAGTGATAGCGAATCTGGAAGAAGGGGACTTTATGGTGTCCCTGGACATAAAGGATGCTTACCTACATGTCCCAATTTGCCCTTCACATCAAGGGTACCTCAGGTTCGTGGTGCAAAACTGTCATTATCAGTTTCAGACGCTGCCGTTTGGATTGTCCACGGCACCTCGGGTCTTTACCAAGGTAATGGCCGAAATGATGATTCTTCTGCGAAGAAGAGGCGTATTAATTATCCCTTACTTGGACGATCTCCTGATAAGGGCAAGGTCCAGAGAACAGCTGGAGGACGGAGTAGCACTAACCCAACTAGTGCTGCAACAACACGGGTGGATTCTGAATTTTCCAAAATCTCAGTTGACCCCGACGACACGTCTGCTGTTCCTGGGAATGATTCTGGACACTGTTCAGAAAAAGGTGTTTCTTCCGGAGGAGAAAGCCAGGGAGTTATCCGAACTTGTCAGGAACCTCCTAAAACCAGGGAAAGTGTCTGTGCATCAATGCACAAGAGTCCTGGGAAAGATGGTGGCTTCTTACGAAGCGATTCCATTCGGCAGATTCCACGCACGAACTTTTCAGTGGGATCTGCTGGACAAATGGTCCGGATCGCATCTGCAGATGCATCAGCGGATAACCTTATCGCCACGGACAAGGGTGTCTCTTCTGTGGTGGTTGCAGAGTGCTCATCTGTTAGAGGGCCGCAGATTCGGCATACAGGACTGGGTCCTGGTGACCACGGATGCCAGTCTGAGAGGCTGGGGAGCGGTCACACAGGGAAGAAACTTCCAGGGAGTATGGTCAAGCCTGGAGATGTCTCTTCACATAAATATACCGGAGCTAAGAGCGATTTACAATGCTCTAAGTCTGGCAAAACCCCTGCTTCAGGGTCAGCCGGTGTTGATCCAGTCGGACAACATCACGGCAGTCGCCCACGTAAACAGACAGGGCGGCACAAGAAGCAGGACAGCAATGGCAGAAGCTGCAAGGATTCTTCGCTGGGCGGAAGATCATGTGATAGCACTGTCAGCAGTATTCATTCCGGGAGTGGACAACTGGGAAGCAGACTTCCTCAGCAGACACGATCTACACCCGGGAGAGTGGGGACTTCATCCAGAAGTCTTCCACATGATTGTGAACCGTTGGGAAAAAAAACCAATGGTGGATATGATGGCGTCCCGCCTCAACAAAAAACTGGACAGGTATTGCGCCAGGTCAAGAGACCCTCAGGCAATAGCTGTGGACGCTCTGGTAACACCGTGGGTGTTCCAGTCAGTGTATGTGTTCCCTCCTCTGCCTCTCATACCAAAGGTACTGAGAATTATACGGCAAAAGGGAGTAAGAACGAAGAGATGCTCACGGAGGATACGTGGCCTCTACCTCTAAGACCGGACCTGCTTCAGCAGGGACCGTGTCTATTCCAAGACTTACCGCGGCTGCGTTTGACGGCATGGCGGTTGAACGCCGAATTCTAAGGGAAAAAGGCATTCCGGAAGAGGTCATTCCTACACTGGTAAAAGCCAGGAAGGAGGTGACTGCACAACATTATCACCGCATTTGGAGAAAATATGTTGCGTGGTGTGAGGCCAGGAAGGCCCCCACGGAGGAAATTCAACTGGGTCGATTCCTACATTTCCTGCAAACAGGATTGTCTATGGGCCTCAAATTGGGGTCCATTAAGGTTCAAATTTCGGCCCTGTCGATTTTCTTCCAGAAAGAATTGGCTTCAGTTCCTGAAGTCCAGACTTTTGTAAAAGGAGTACTACATATACAGCCCCCGGTTGTGCCCCCAGTGGCACCGTGGGATCTTAATGTAGTCTTGGATTTTCTCAAATCCCATTGGTTTGAGCCGCTCAAATCGGTGGAGTTGAAGTATCTTACATGGAAAGTAACCATGCTACTGGCCCTGGCTTCAGCCAGGAGAGTATCAGAATTGGCGGCTTTATCATATAAGAGCCCATATCTGATTTTCCATACGGACAGGGCAGAACTGCGGACACGTCCTCATTTTCTGCCTAAGGTGGTGTCAGCGTTTCACCTGAACCAGCCTATTGTGGTGCCTGCGGCTACTAACGATTTGGAGGATTCCAAGTTGTTGGACGTGGTCCGGGCATTGAAAATATATATTTCAAGAACGGCGGGAGTCAGAAAGTCTGACTCACTGTTTATATTGTATGCACCCAACAAGATGGGTGCTCCTGCTTCTAAGCAGACGATTGCTCGTTGGATTTGTAGCACAATTCAACTTGCACATTCTGTGGCAGGCTTGCCACAACCTAAATCTGTCAAGGCCCATTCCACAAGGAAAGTGGGCTCATCCTGGGCGGCTGCCCGGGGGGTCTCGGCATTACAACTCTGCCGAGCTGCTACTTGGTCAGGGGCAAACACATTTGCAAAATTCTACAAATTTGATACCCTGGCTGAGGAGGACCTTGAGTTCTCTCATTCGGTGCTGCAGAGTCATCCGCACTCTCCCGCCCGTTTGGGAGCTTTGGTATAATCCCCATGGTCCTGACGGAGTCCCCAGCATCCACTTAGGACGTTAGAGAAAATAAGAATTTACTTACCGATAATTCTATTTCTCGTAGTCCGTAGTGGATGCTGGGCGCCCATCCCAAGTGCGGATTGTCTGCAATACTTGTACATAGTTATTGTTACAAACAAATTCGGGTTGTTATTGTTGTGAGCCGTCTGTTCAGAGGCTCCTACGTTGTCATACTGTTAACTGGGTCCAGATCACAAGTTATACGGTGTGATTGGTGTGGCTGGTATGAGTCTTACCCGGGATTCAATATCCTTCCTTATTGTGTACGCTCGTCCGGGCACAGTATCCTAACTGAGGCTTGGAGGAGGGTCATAGGGGGAGGAGCCAGTACACACCACCTAATCCTAAAGCTTTATTTTTGTGCCCTGTCTCCTGCGGAGCCGCTATTCCCCATGGTCCTGACGGAGTCCCCAGCATCCACTACGGACTACGAGAAATAGAATTATCGGTAAGTAAATTCTTATTATTAACCTTCAAAAAGCTCATCTTTTCAGCACTTGGCCTGATGGTTATCAGTCTCTGTAGATGGAGTGAAGGTGTGTACACACTGAGAGATTCGGGCTAAACCCCGATTCTAACTATGCGACTGGGACTAGGTTGGTATCGCGGGATGCGGTCAACATCCCGCTGGACGGGATCCCGCCGGTCGAAATACCGACGCCGGAATCCCGACCGCCACAATCCCGACATATTCTCCCTCCGTGGGTGTCCACGACATCCATAGAGGGAGAATATAATAGTGTGCCGAGCACAGCGAGGCACCGTGCCCGCAGCTTGGCGAGCGAAGCGAGCCCACAAGGGGCTGCGTTCCGCTCGCCACCCCTGTCAGGATTGTGTGGTCGGGATTCCGGCATCTGTATTTCGACTGCCGGGATCCCGTCCAGCGGGATTACGTACTGATCCCGGTATCGCAAGCAAAGATAACTGTGCTTGTGATATTGGCTTTGTACGATCTTGGCTAAATGTCAATTTTGACTATCTTTTATACTAGATAGTCAAAATTGACTTGCCTGCACAGTCTATCTGGGCTTGCGATAGTGACCTCGCAGGACCGCGCATCGGGCTTTCACCTTGCGATTTGCACTAACTTTCTTTGCAATTAGATCGCAAAAAAATATCTCACCGTGTGTACACACCTTTAGTACTTCTAACCTGTTGTATGAGCACAGATATACTGATCCCTCCAGCCTTTATGCCCTTGCATAGGGTGATATGCTGACAGTCATAATGTTGACATGTTAGAATGTGGACATATCGTCCTTGGTGGCCTGGCGTTCACTTAACTGATCCAGACAGCTTCAGCAGCTTCTGGGTCCCAGTGCCCTCCCCTAATGCCTTACCCACCTGGCTGCAGCCTGACTGTCCCCTAGTGCCTAACAAAAACCTTCCTGCAGCCTAACCCTCCCCTAGTGCCTGTAGGCTAACCCTAATGACAACCTACTGACTACCAGGTCTACTAATGCCAGGTCACTACCCAGACATAAGGTGATGGTGAAAGCTAACACATTGCAGCCTCTGTCACAGCACGTGTTATCTCTTCTTATAACTTATACAAAAAGAATGATCTCTGCAATATATGGCAATAAGAAATTATACTTGTTGTGATATGCGTTGTTTGCTACTAACTAGGCCTTTTATTGTTAAAGTATAACTTTAACTTGACAGAACATAGGGCCTAATTCAGACCTATTCGCTCGCTAGGGTTTTTTTTTGCAATCCTGCGTTCGCATAGTTGCCGCCTATAGGGTAGTGTATTTTCGCTTTGTAAGTTTGCGAACACGTGTAGCAGAGCTGTACAAACAGATCTTGTGCAGTCTCTGCGCAGCCTAGGACTGACTCAGCTGCTGCGAACACTTCATCCTGTCCGGGGACGGAATGGACGTCAGACACCCGCCCTGCAATCGCATGGACACCCCTGTGTTTTTCCAAACACAGAAAACGGTCAGTTGCCACCCGCAAACGCCTTCTTCCTGTCAATCGCCGTGCGAATGGATCCTTTTGCAGAAACCCATCCCTGTGTGACGGCCTGCGCATTGCAGTGTATACGCATGCACAGTTTAGGCCTGATCACACGCTGTATGAAAACGCAGCCTAGCGATCAGGTCCGAATTGGGTCCATAGATGATATTAAATAAACATTAGTGTTTTTGGCTACAAAATGCTGTTTCATTTTGCGGTGCCTGTGTGTGCACATATCGGCCATTCAGTGCAGTCATCGCAAATTTTCAATTGCGCTGCCAGCAGCGGACACTATGTGCCATTCCAGAGTGGTACATCACGTCCTCCACGCTGAATTGAATTCCCTCAAGATACTGTACAACTAGAGTAGATTTTATAATTTTTCTTATTCAGGTTCAGCATTAAATGAGAAATGTGCTCAAAGAAATCTGTTTGAATTTTTGTATAAAAATATTGGGGGCGAATCAATTATGGCGGGCCACCTGCTAGCCATCTGAAGGAACGGACGTCTGTCGTAGGTATTCAGTTGTTGCACCAATAGACGGCCACCGATAGACTCCCATTAGCCGTGCCAGTAACTTTATTTTTTATTTATTTTTTATCCTTGGAGGTGTGAAAAAAAATGTGTTAAAGCCTGTAGTTTGGATACCCAAAGTGCAAAACTCAGACTTTAAATGCCCATTCTGGCTTTATTCGTGGCTAATCCCGGAGCTCACTGGTGCCTTAACTGGCAAATGGCATTTGATCAGAGTAACAGTTGAATAGCTTTGTTAGACGCCCATTGCTAAAGACGCCCAGCATGGGGGAATAAAAACAATTGAATCCGCCCCATTGTGTTCATATCTCATTCTAGTTTTAACTACCTTTATGGCCCGTATTCACGGGCAGCGATGCGCGGGGCTGCGCATCGCTATCGCTGTGAGGGGTACTCGCTGCTTACAATCTAAGCAGTCTAGTCAGATTGCTTGGATTTTAAGCAGCGATTGCTCTGTGAGGACCCCCCTTAAGGCCAGTACTGACGAGAGAGGTGTGCTGAGCGATCATAACACAGATCGCTCCGCACACATCTCTCCCCCCGTTCAGCACAGCGCAATGTTCTGAGCGAGGGGAGGATGACAACAGGGGTCGCTCACTTCACACAGCGCTGAAGTGAGCAACCCGCTAGATTGAGCCTGCATGCAGGCTCAATCTAGCACCGGCGATAGCGATGCGTGGGGCTACGCATCGCTGGGGGGCATACACACTGCAGATCCGTGCTTAAAATCTAAGCAATCTAGTCAGATTGCTTAGATTTTAAACTCTGATCTCTCCGTGTGTACCCCCCTTAAGTCTTTAAAATAATTAACTTGCTGGCTTTATAAAAAACACAGAAAATTGCACAGTGCCACAGTTGCCCGACAGAGAAACTCTGTTGTTTTGGGCGCACGTTAATTATCACACTGGTCACGCCTAAAAGCACTGGGTTTAGTTCTGCAAAGCTGCTAAACCTGTAAGGGTGGACAAACCACGGGCTTTTCACGCATTTCTAACAGCCACCTTAGGAGGCAGCAAGTAGCAATGTGGACATCTACAGCATTCACGCATGAAGGGAGCATCAACTGGAATAGCCCTGTTGGACGCCCACTAATTATCGCGCCCCCCCCCCCCCCCCCCCCCCCCCCCTTCATGAGTTTAGTATCACTATATCTTCACTACTTCAGTACTGCAGAACCTGATTGCAGGCAGTGTGCCACCAAACATTGCGGTATTTGGTTGTGCCTATTTTTGCCGGTTTCGGTAACTCAGCATCACTGCCTCTTTTTGTGTGCATCTCTGTAGAGCGTGAGGAGAAAGTTGAGATGTTGCTAGTTACAATGTGCTGTTTTGAAGCTCACTGGTAAATCGTTAGTAATTGTTTTTCTCTATCGTCCTAGTGGATGCTGGGGTTCCTGAAAGGACCATGGGGAATAGCGGCTCCGCAGGAGACAGGGCACAAAAAGTAAAGCTTTTCCAGATCAGGTGGTGTGCACTGGCTCCTCCCCCTATGACCCTCCTCCAGACTCCAGTTAGATTTTTGTGCCCGGCCGAGAAGGGTGCAATTCTAGGTGGCTCTCATAAAGAGCTGCTTAGAGAAAGTTTAGCTTAGGTTTTTTATTTTACAGTGATTCCTGCTGGCAACAGGATCACTGCAACGAGGGACAGAGGGGAGAAGAAGTGAACTCACCTGCGTGCAGGATGGATTGGCTTCTTGGCTACTGGACATCCGCTCCAGAGGGACGATCACAGGTACAGCCTGGATGGTCACCGGAGCCGCGCCGCCGGCCCCCTTGCAGATGCTGAAGTAAGAAGAGGTCCAGAATCGGCGGCTGAAGACTCCTGCAGTCTTCTAAAGGTAGCGCACAGCACTGCAGCTGTGCGCCATTTTCCTCTCAGCACACTTCACACGCAGTCACTGAGGGTGCAGGGCGCTGGGGGGGGGCGCCCTGGGAGGCAAATGAAAACCTATTAAAAGGCTAAAAATACCTCACATATAGCCCCCAGAGGCTATATGGAGATATTTAACCCCTGCCTGGATTCACAAAATAGCGGGAGACGAGCCCGCCGGAAAAGGGGCGGGGCCTATCTCCTCAGCACACGGCGCCATTTCCTCTCACAGCTCCGCTGGTCAGGACGGCTCCCAGGTCTCTCCCCTGCACTGCACTACAGAAACAGGGTAAAACAGAGAGGGGGGGCAAATTTAATGGCAATATTTTGATATATATAAAGCAGCTATAAGGGAGCACTTATTATAAGGCTATCCCTGTCATATATAGCGCTTTTTTGGTGTGTGCTGGCAGACTCTCCCTCTGTCTCCCCAAAGGGCTAGTGGGTCCTGTCTTCGTGTAGAGCATTCCCTGTGTGTCTGCTGTGTGTCGGTACGTGTGTGTCGACATGTATGAGGACGATATTGGTGTGGAGGCGGAGCAATTGCCAAATATGGGGATGTCACCTCCTAGGGGGTCGACACCAGAATGGATGCCTTTATTTGTGGAATTACGGGATAGCGTCAACTCGCTTAAGCAGTCGTTTGACGACATGAGGCGGCCGGACAATCAATTAGTGCCTGTCCAGGCGCCTCAAACACCGTCAGGGGCTGTGAAACGCCCTTTGCCTCAGTCGGTCGACACAGACCCAGACACAGGCACTGATTCCAGTGGTGACGGTGACGAATCAACCGTATTTTCCAGTAGGGCCACACGTTATATGATTTTGGCAATGAAGGAGGCGTTACAGATACTACAGGTACCACTAAACAGGGTATTATGTGGGGTGTGAAAAAACTACCTATAGTTTTTCCTGAATCAGAAGAATTAAATGACGTGTGTGATGAAGCGTGGGTTGCCCCTGATAAAAAGCTGATAATTTCAAAGAAATTATTGGCATTATACCCTTTCCCGCCAGAGGTTAGGGAGCGCTGGGAAACACCTCCTAGGGTGGACAAGGCGCTAACACGCTTATCTAAACAAGTGGCGTTACCCTCTCCTGAGACGGCCGCACTTAAAGATCCATCAGATAGGAGGATGGAAAATATCCAAAAAAGTATATACACACATGCAGGTGTTATACTACGACCAGCTATAGCGACTGCCTGGATGTGCAGTGCTGGGGTAGTTTGGTCAGAGTCCCTGATTGAAAATATTGATACCCTGGACAGGGACAATATTTTACTGTCGTTAGAACAAATAAAGGATGCATTTCTTTATATGTGTGATGCACAGAGGGATATCTGCACACTGGCATCACGGGTAAGTGCTATGTCCATTTCGGCCAGAAGAGCTTTATGGACGCGACAGTGGACAGGCGATGCGGATTCAAAACGGCATATGGAAGTTTTGCCATATAAAGGGGAGGAGTTATTTGGAGTCGGTCTATCAGATTTGGTGGCCACGGCTACAGCCGGGAAATCCACCTTTCTACCTCAAGTCACTCCCCAACAGAAAAAGGCACCGACTTTTCAACCGCAGCCCTTTCGTTCCTTTAAAAATAAGAGAGCAAAGGGCTATTCATATCTGCCACGAGGCAGAGGTCGAGGGAAGAGACAGCAACAGGCAGCTCCTTCCCAGGAACAGAAGCCCTCCCCGGCTTCTACAAAAGCCTCAGCATGACGCTGGGGCTTCTCAAGCGGACTCGGGGACGGTGGGCGGTCGTCTCAAAAATTACAGCGCGCAGTGGGCTCACTCGCAGGTAGATCCCTGGATCCTGCAGATAATATCTCAGGGGTACAGGTTGGAATTAGAGACAGATCCACCTCGCCGTTTCCTGAAGTCTGCTTTACCAACGTCCCCCTCCGAAAGGGAGACGGTTTTGGAAGCCATTCACAAGCTGTACTCTCAGCAGGTGATAGTCAAGGTACCTCTTCTACAACAAGGGAAGGGGTATTATTCCACTCTATTTGTGGTACCGAAGCCGGATGGCTCGGTAAGGCCTATTCTAAATCTGAAGTCCTTGAACCTGTACATAAAGAAGTTCAAGTTCAAGATGGAGTCACTCAGAGCAGTGATAGCGAACCTGGAAGAAGGGGACTTTATGGTATCCTTGGACATCAAGGATGCGTATCTCCACGTTCCAATTTACCCCTCACACCAGGGGTACCTCAGGTTCGTTGTACAAAACTGTCACTATCAGTTTCAGACGCTGCCGTTTGGTTTGTCCACGGCACCTCGGGTCTTTACAAAGGTAATGGCCGAGATGATGATTCTTCTTCGAAGAAAAGGCGTATTAATTATCCCATACTTGGACGATCTCCTAATAAGGGCAAGGTCCAGAGAACAGCTAGAGATGGGATTAGCACTATCTCAAGAGGTGCTAAAGCAGCACGGATGGATTCTGAATATTCCAAAATCCCAATTAATGCCGACAACTCGTCTGCTGTTCCTAGGGATGATTCTGGACACGGTTCAGAAAAAGGTTTTTCTTCCCAAGGAAAAAGCCAAGGAGTTATCCGACCTGGTCAGGAACCTCCTAAAACCAGGAAAGGTGTCTGTACATCAATGCACAAGAGTCCTGGGAAAAATGGTGGCTTCTTACGAAGCAATTCCATTCGGCAGATTCCATGCAAGAATTTTCCAAAGGGATCTGTTGGACAAATGGTCAGGGTCGCATCTTCAGATGCACCTGCGGATAACCCTGTCTCCAAGGACAAGGGTATCTCTTCTGTGGTGGTTGCAGAGGGCTCATCTATTGGAGGGCCGCAGATTCGGCATACAGGATTGGATCCTGGTGACCACGGACGCCAGCCTGAGAGGCTGGGGAGCAGTCACACAAGGAAGAAACTTCCAGGGAGTGTGGTCGAGCCTGGAAAAGTCTCTTCACATAAACATTCTGGAACTAAGAGCAATCTACAATGCTCTAAGCCAGGCGGAACCTCTGCTTCAAGGAAGACCGGTGTTGATCCAGTCGGACAACATCACGGCAGTCGCCCATGTAAACAGACAGGGCGGCACAAGAAGCAGGAGTGCAATGGCAGAAGCTGCCAGGATCCTTCGCTGGGCGGAGAATCACGTGATAGCACTGTCAGCAGTGTTCATCCCGGGCGTGGACAACTGGGAAGCAGACTTCCTCAGCAGACACGATCTTCACCCGGGAGAGTGGGGACTTCATCCAGAAGTTTTCCACATGCTAATAAACCGTTGGGAAAGACCAATGGTGGACATGATGGCGTCTCGCCTCAACAAAAAACTGGACAGGTATTGCGCCAGGTCAAGAGATCCGCAGGCAATAGCTGTGGACGCGCTGGTAACACCTTGGGTGTACCAGTCGGTGTATGTGTTTCCTCCTCTGCCTCTCATACCAAAGGTATTGAGAATCATACGGCAAAGCGGAGTAAGAACGATACTAGTGGCTCCGGATTGGCCAAGAAGGTCTTGGTACCCGGAACTTCAAGAGATGGTCACGGACGATCCGTGGCCTCTACCTCTGAGAAGGGACCTGCTTCAACAGGGTCCCTGCCTCTTTCAAGACTTACCGCGGCTGCGTTTGACGGCATGGCGGTTGAACGCCAGATCCTAAAAGGAAAAGGCATTCCAGAAGAAGTCATTCCTACCTTGATTAAGGCAAGAAAGGAAGTCACCGCGAAGCATTATCACCGCATTTGGCGGAAATATGTTGCGTGGTGCGAGGATCGGAGTGCTCCGACGGAGGAATTTCAACTGGGTCGTTTCCTACATTTCCTGCAATCAGGATTGTCTATGGGTCTCAAATTGGGATCTATTAAGGTTCAAATTTCGGCCCTGTCAATATTCTTCCAAAAAGAATTGGCCTCAGTCCCTGAGGTCCAGACTTTTGTCAAAGGAGTACTGCATATACAGCCTCCTGTGGTGCCTCCGGTGGCACCGTGGGATCTAAATGTAGTTTTAGATTTCCTCAAATCCCATTGGTTTGAACCACTAAAAAATGTGGATTTGAAATATCTCACATGGAAAGTGACTATGTTACTGGCCCTGGCTTCCGCCAGGAGAGTATCTGAACTGGCGGCTTTATCTTATAAAAGCCCTTATTTAATTTTCCATTCGGATAGGGCAGAGCTGCGGACGCGTCCGCATTTTCTCCCTAAGGTGGTATCAGCGTTTCACCTGAACCAGCCTATTGTAGTGCCTGCGGCTACAAGCGACTTGGAGGACTCCAAGTTGTTGGACGTTGTCAGAGCTTTAAAAATATACATTTCAAGGACGGCTGGAGTCAGAAAATCTGACTCGCTGTTTATACTGTATGCACCCAACAAGTTGGGTGCGCCTGCTTCTAAGCAGTCGATTGCTCGTTGGATTTGTAACACAATTCAACTTGCACATTCTGTGGCAGGCCTGCCACAGCCTAAATCTGTTAAGGCCCATTCCACAAGGAAGGTGGGCTCATCTTGGGCGGCTGCCCGAGGGGTCTCGGCATTACAACTCTGCCGAGCAGCTACGTGGTCAGGGGAGAACACGTTTGTAAAATTCTACAAATTTGATACCCTGGCAAAAGAGGACCTGGAGTTCTCTCATTCGGTGCTGCAGAGTCATCCGCACTCTCCCGCCCGTTTGGGAGCTTTGGTATAATCCCCATGGTCCTTTCAGGAACCCCAGCATCCACTAGGACGATAGAGAAAATAAGAATTTACTTACCGATAATTCTATTTCTCGGAGTCCGTAGTGGATGCTGGGCGCCCATCCCAAGTGCGGATTATCTGCAATACTTGTACATAGTTATTGTTAACTAATTCGGGTTATTGTTTAGGGAGCCATCTTTCAGAGGCTCCTCTGTTATCATACTGTTAACTGGGTTTAGATCACAAGTTGTACGGTGTGATTGGTGTGGCTGGTATTACCCGGGATTCAAAATCCTCCCTTATTGTGTACGCTCGTCCGGGCACAGTACCTAACTGGAGTCTGGAGGAGGGTCATAGGGGGAGGAGCCAGTGCACACCACCTGATCTGGAAAAGCTTTACTTTTTGTGCCCTGTCTCCTGCGGAGCCGCTATTCCCCATGGTCCTTTCAGGAACCCCAGCATCCACTACGGACTCCGAGAAATAGAATTATCGGTAAGTAAATTCTTATTTTTGTTTTGCTAGTGGGATCTTTGGGCACAATTTAATTCGATGATGGTTGAATAGTGCTGGGAATTAGTGCAGTGGTAAGTCGGAGAATGCCCGTTCTCCCGGAGTAAGCAGGGTGTTTTGTCGAGAGAACCGGCATTCTCCGACTTAAGTGCCCGGCGTGATGTCGGTGCAAGAAGAAATCCCATTGTTGGGTGTCACAGGGTGCTGTATTGCATAGCCCCAGGAGCTAATTCCCGGCGCCATTCAACTTGTCATCGAATTGAATCGTGCCCTTTGTAGTCTTCATTGGCATTGCTGCTTTACTGTGTGACAGTGTTTTCTTTTGGAAATGTTGCCAAGTAATAAAACCCATCTCCACCGATTTTAAAGTATTGGTAATGATATAGTCATAGGCTCCAAAAATCTCTGCGAGAAACACTCCTTCCCAAATAGTGGGTATAAAACTTCTCTAAAAATAGTCACTAATTCATTATCTAGTCACATAAATTGTATGTTCTGCAAGTAAAGTATTCAAATTGGCGCAGTAAGAATAGAATAGAAAATATAAGCTGTTATTCCTCTATGCTGTGTAATTGCTTATATTTTGGATTTTTTTATTACAAGTTGAATAGACAATTGACCAGTACAGTTACTTTTTATTCTGTGTTTTTATCTGTATTAAATTAAACTTATTTTGGAGCGTTTGAAGCTGATTTATACGTTCTTATTGTTACATTTAGGGGGGATTCAATTGTATTGTGGATGCCCAAATGTAATTGGCGCCCACTTTACCAATTCGATTGAACCCTCCACCCCTTGGGCGCACATGCCACATGTTTGCACTCATTTGTATCTGGTTTAGCTGCGCAAAGTGGCTAAACCCATCTAAGCAGCTGCTTGGGGCTCTCAAAGTGCCAATTTATCCCACATTCTAGCTCGCACCTTAGGAGGCTGCGAGCTGGAATATTCATCCCTGCCCCTGAACAGAGCAACAATTGAATTGCTGTATCTGGCTCCATCTAGTGGCAGCTGGGGTGGAAAAAATTTGAATCTCCACCTTTGGGGCAGATTCAATTGTTTGTGTTCATGCTGGGCTTTTTTAGCAATGGGCGTCTATCGGAGCTATTCAATTGTTGCTCCGATCAGATGCCCATTGGCGTTTAACGCGCTTGTCAGCTCCAGGTTTAACTGCGCAAAGCAGCTAAACTTGTCTAAAAATTCTGACTAGGTATCCAAAGTCTGGCTTTAACACATTTTTTTCGCACCTCCATGGTTACGACCAAAAATGTGACTGCTGCAACTAATGAGTGTCTGTCGGAGCAACAATTGAATAGTTCTGGTAGACTCCCATTCCTTCAGTTGGCCAGCAGGTGGTGCGGGCCACAATTAAATCTGCTCCTTTGTGTCCAGTGCACAGCAGGATGTTGCATATCATTAACAGATGTGAGTTCGGTCGATGACTTCCCACTTGGGATTCTGTGGCGAGTATAGCTAGCCCCTACATAGCCTAGCCCTGTCTGTCGGCGTTCTGAACATTTCTGCATGTAAGATGTCAATATTATGAACATGTTGACCTTTACCATGTCGCCTTTGCAAAACTGAGATAAGGGGTGTAATTCAAATCTTTTTGATGCTGGCAGCCACTAGATGGCGCCCAACGGAGATATTCAAATACAGCTTTGTTCGGGCGCGATTGGCTGCTGGCGTCTACATTTCAGCTCACACCTGCCGGGAGTGGTGAGCTGATATGTGTGAAAAGTGATCCAAACGTCACTTTTCCCGATCGTGCCTATTAGTTTAGTCTGGTTTAGCCGCTTTGAGGCTAAACCTGACACTAATGGGTGCGATAGGGAGCATTTAATGAATATCACCCCCTGCAATCTCCCATCACTTTAGACGGGAGATCGGTGGCGATAACATTTTAATTCCCTCCCTAGGATCTCAATTCAATTTTTTTGGGAGTCTAAAAATCCCGTCTAAACGGGACTCTTTAGATGCGCAAACAACTGTCACAATTCAGTTGTGTTTGAGCACCCACGCACATCGCACATGTTGCGCCCAAACAGACAAAAATGGTTAAAACCATCTAAAGTCCCTGCTTTATACATCCAAACTCCCGTTTGGATGCCCAAAGTACCCAGGTTGCACTTTTTTTTTTTTTTTTTCCCCCCTCGCACCTCAGGAGGGTGTGGGCGCCCAAACGGAAGAACAATTGAATTGCTGCCAATGGGTGCCATCTACATTTGTATCTGCCCCGATGATTCCTGCTGCTGTTTATAGTTTGAAGTTAAAACCATAAACAACTTAGGACAGAAGTGACCAAGCACAACTTGTTCTCTGCATAGGTGAAATACAGAGTCCATTGCACATCTTTCAGCCCTCTTGGCAGTTCATGGTAGTACTGTGATGTAAAGTTGTTGCTGTTAATGTTTGTCAGTGGAATAGAGAGTGGCTTATTTTGCTACGTACTGGAAACTTTTTGAAGCTGGTGCGGTGCAGTGCACATCCATACGGAAGACCCTAGATTGTTTGTTTTTCTATGAACTAACTTAGGGGTGATGAAGGTTGCGTTAAAACAACACATTGTGGTGGATCGCCGGCACAGCGCCCCTAATTGAATCAACCCCGTTGTGTGGAATTCCATTGCACCTGTCAGAGCAATTTAGTTGTTGCTCCAATCGGGCGTGCATACCACAGGTGCCCATTATTTCTCTATCGTCCTAAGTGGATGCTGGGGTTCCTGAAAGGACCATGGGGAATAGCGGCTCCGCAGGAGACAGGGCACAAAAAAGTAAAGCTTTACTAGGTCAGGTGGTGTGCACTGGCCCCTCCCCCTATGACCCTCCTCCAGACTCCAGTTAGATTTTGTGCCCGAACGAGAAGGGTGCAATCTAGGTGGCTCTCCTAAAGAGCTGCTTAGAGAAAGTTTAGTTTAGGTTTTTTTTCTTTACAGTGAGTCCTGCTGGCAACAGGATCACTGCAACGTGGGACTTAGGGGGAAAGTAGTAAACTCACCTGCATGCAGAGTGGATTTGCTGCTTGGCTACTGGACACCATTAGCTCCAGAGGGATCGAACACAGGCCCAGCCGTGGAGTCCGGTCCCGGAGCCGCGCCGCCGACCCCCTTGCAGATGCTGAAGCGTGAAGAGGTCCGGAAACCGGCGGCTGAAGACTCCTCAGTCTTCATAAGGTAGCGCACAGCACTGCAGCTGTGCGCCATTTTCCTCTCAGCACACTTCACTGGGCAGTCACTGAGGGTGCAGAGCGCTGGGGGGGGGCGCTCTGAGAGGCAAATATAAACCTTATACAAGGCTAAAAATACCTCACATATAGCCCATAGGGGCTATATGGAGATATTTAACCCCTGCCTGACTGGAAAAATAGCGGGAGAAGAACCCGCCGAAAAAGGGGCGGGGCCTATCTCCTCAGCACACGGCGCCATTTTCTGTCACAGCTCCGCTGGTCAGAACGGCTCCCAGGTCTCTCCCCTGCACTGCACTACAGAAACAGGGTAAAACAGAGAGGGGGGGCACATTAATGGCTATATATATATATATTAAAGCAGCTATAAGGGAGCACTTAATATAAGGATATCCCTTGTATATATAGCGCTTTGTGGTGTGTGCTGGCAGACTCTCCCTCTGTCTCCCCAAAAGGGCTAGTGGGTCCTGTCTTCATTAGAGCATTCCCTGTGAGTTTGCGGTGTGTGTCGGTACGTGGTGTCGACATGTATGAGGACGATATTGGTGTGGAGGCGGAGCAATTGCCAAATATGCAGATGTCACCCCCCAGGGGGTCGACACCAGAATGGATGCCTTTATTTGTGGAATTACGTGATGGTTTATCTTCCCTTAAACAGTCAGTTGAGGACATGAGGCGGCCGGACAATCAATTAATGCCTGTACAGGCGCCTCAAACACCGTCAGGGGCTGTAAAACGCCCTTTGCCTCAGTCGGTCGACACAGACCCAGACACGGGCACTGATTCCAGTGACGACGGTAGAAATTCAAACGTATTTTCCAGTAGGGCCACACGTTATATGATTTTGGCAATGAAGGAGACGTTACATTTAGCTGATACTACAGATACCGTAAAACAGGGTATTATGTATGGTGTGAAAAAAACTACAAACAGTTTTTCCTGAATCAGAAGAATTAAATGACGTGTGTGATGAAGCGTGGGTTGCTCCTGATAAAAAGTTGATAATTTCAAAAAAGTTATTGGCATTATACCCTTTCCCGCCAGAGGTTAGGGCGCGCTGGGAAACACCCCCTAAGGTGGACAAGGCGCTCACACGCTTATCCAAACAAGTGGCGTTACCCTCTCCTGAGACGGCCGCACTTAAGGATCCATCAGATAGAAAGATGGAAGTTATTCAAAAGAATATATACACACATGCAGGTGTTATACTACGACCAGCTATAGCAACTGCCTGGATGTGCAGTGCTGGAGTAGTTTGGTCAGAATCCCTGATTGAAAATATTGATACCCTAGATAGGGACAATGTTTTACTGTCGTTAGAACAAATAAAGGATGCATTTATCTATATGCGTGATGCACAGAGGGATATTTGCACACTGGCATCTCGGATGAGTGCTATGTCCATTTCAGCCAGAAGAGCCTTATGGACACGACAGTGGACAGGCGATGCGGATTCAAAACGTCACATGGAGGTTTTGCCGTATAAAGGGGAGGAGTTATTTGGAGTTGGTCTATCAGACTTGGTGGCCACGGCTACTGCCGGGAAATCCACTTTTTTACCTCAAGTCACTCCCCAACAGAGAAAGGCACCGACCTTTCAACCGCAGCCTTTTCGCTCCTACAAAAATAAGAGAGCAAAGGGCTTGTCGTACCTGCCACGAGGCAGAGGAAGAGGGAAGAGACACCAACAGGCAGCTCCTTCCCAGGAACAGAAGCCCTCCCCGGCTCCTGCAAAAACCTCAGCATGACGCTGGGGCCTCTCAAGCGGACTCGGGGACAGTGGGGGGCCGTCTCAAAAATTACAGCGCGCAGTGGGCTCACTCGCAGGTAGACCCCTGGATCCTGCAGATAATATCTCAGGGGTACAGGTTGGAATTAGAGACGGATCCTCCTCATCGTTTCCTGAAGTCTGCCTTACCAACCGTCTCTTCCGAAAGGGAGAGGGTGTTGGAAGCCATTCACAAGCTGTACGCTCAGCAGGTGATAGTCAAAGTACCCCTATTACAACAAGGAAAGGGGTATTATTCCACTCTATTTGTGGTACCGAAGCCGGATGGCTCGGTAAGGCCTATTCTAAATCTGAAGTCCTTGAACCTCTACATAAAAAAGTTCAAGTTCAAGATGGAGTCACTCAGAGCAGTGATAGCGAACCTGGAAGAAGGGGACTTTATGGTATCCTTGGACATCAAGGATGCGTATCTACACGTTCCGATTTACCCCGCACACCAGGGGTACCTCAGGTTCATTGTTCAAAACTGTCACTATCAGTTTCAGACGCTGCCGTTCGGATTGTCCACGGCGCCTCGGGTCTTTACCAAGGTAATGGCCGAGATGATGATTCTTCTTCGAAGAAAAGGCGTATTAGTTATCCCATACTTGGACGATCTCCTAATAAGGGCAAGGTCCAGAGAACAGCTGGAGACAGCTTTAGCACTATCTCAAGAGGTGCTAAGACAACACGGGTGGATTCTGAATATTCCAAAATCCCATTTAATCCCGACAACTCGTCTGCTGTTCCTAGGAATGATTCTGGACACGGTTCAGAAAAAGGTTTTCCTTCCAGAGGAAAAAGCCAAGGAGTTATCCGATCTGGTCAGGAACCTCCTAAAACCAGGAAAAGTGTCAGTACATCAATGCACAAGAGTCCTGGGAAAAATGGTGGCTTCTTACGAAGCAATTCCATTCGGCAGATTCCATGCAAGAATATTCCAAAGGGATCTGTTGGACAAATGGTCAGGGTCGCATCTGCAGATGCACCTGCGAATAACCCTGTCACCAAAGACAAGGGTGTCACTTCTGTGGTGGTTGCAGAAGGCTCACCTATTAGAAGGCCGCAGATTCGGCATTCAGGATTGGATCCTGGTGACCACGGACGCCAGCCTGAGAGGCTGGGGAGCAGTCACACAAGGAAGAAACTTCCAGGGAGTATGGACGAGTCTGGAAAAGTCTCTTCACATAAACATTCTGGAACTAAGAGCAATCTACAATGCTCTAAGCCAGGCGGAACTTCTCCTGCAAGGAAAGCCGGTGTTGATTCAGTCGGACAACATCACGGCGGTCGCCCATGTAAACAGGCAGGGCGGCACAAGAAGCAGGAGTGCAATGGCAGAAGCTGCCAAGATTCTTCGCTGGGCGGAGAATCACGTGATAGCACTGTCAGCAGTGTTCATCCCGGGCGTGGACAACTGGGAAGCAGACTTCCTCAGCAGACACGATCTTCATCCGGGAGAGTGGGGTCTACATCCAGAAGTCTTCAACATGTTAATAGACCGTTGGGAAAGACCAATTGTAGACATGATGGCGTCTCGCCTCAACAAGAAACTGGACAAATATTGCGCCAGGTCAAGAGATCCACAGGCAATAGCTGTGGACGCACTGGTAACTCCTTGGGTGTACCAGTCAGTGTATGTGTTTCCTCCTCTGCCGCTCATACCAAAGGTATTGAAGATCATACGGCAAAGAAGAGTAAGAACAATACTAGTGGTTCCGGATTGGCCGAGAAGGACTTGGTATCCGGAACTTCAAGAGATGCTCACGGACGAACCGTGGCCTCTACCTCTGAGAAGGGACCTGCTACAGCAGGGTCCCTGTCTTTTTCAAGACTTACCGCGGCTGCGTTTGACGGCATGGCGGTTGAACGCCAGATCCTAAAAGGGAAAGGCATTCCAGAAGAAGTCATTCCTACCTTGATTAAGGCACGGAAGGAAGTCACCGTGAAACATTATCACCGCATTTGGCGAAAATATGTAGCGTGGTGCGAGGATCGGAGGGTTCCGACGGAGGAATTCCAACTGGGTCGTTTCCTACATTTCCTGCAATCAGGATTATCTATGGGTCTCAAATTGGGATCCATTAAGGTTCAAATTTCGGCCCTGTCAATATTCTTCCAAAAAGAATTGGCCTCTGTCCCTGAGGTCCAGACTTTTGTCAAGGGAGTACTGCATATACAGCCTCCTGTGGTGCCTCCGGTGGCACCGTGGGATCTAAATGTAGTTTTAGATTTCCTCAAATCCCATTGGTTTGAACCATTGAAAAAGGTGGATTTGAAATATCTCACATTGAAAGTGACTATGTTACTAGCCCTGGCCTCTGCCAGGAGAGTATCTGAATTGGCGGCTTTATCTTATAAAAGTCCTTATCTAATCTTCCATTCGGATAGGGCAGAACTGCGGACTCGTCCGCATTTTCTCCCTAAAGTGGTATCAGCATTTCATCTGAACCAACCTATTGTGGTGCCTGCGGCCACTAGCGACTTGGAGGACTCCAAGTTGTTGGACGTTGTCAGAGCCTTAAAAATATACATTGCAAGGACGGCTGGAGTCAGAAAATCTGACTCGCTGTTTATATTGTATGCACCCAACAAGTTGGGCGCACCTGCTTCTAAGCAGTCGATTGCTCGTTGGATTTGTAACACAATTCAACTTACACATTCTGTGGCAGGCCTGCCACAGCCTAAAACTGTAAAAGCCCACTCCACAAGGAAGGTGGGCTCATCTTGGGCGGCTGCCCGAGGGGTCTCGGCATTACAACTCTGCCGAGCAGCTACGTGGTCGGGGGAGAACACGTTTGTAAAATTTTACAAATTTGATACCCTGGCAAAGGAGGACCTGGAGTTCTCTCATTCGGTGCTGCAGAGTCATCCGCACTCTCCCGCCCGTTTGGGAGCTTTGGTATAATCCCCATGGTCCTTTCAGGAACCCCAGCATCCACTTAGGACGATAGAGAAAATAAGAATTTACTTACCGATAATTCTATTTCTCGGAGTCCGTAGTGGATGCTGGGCGCCCATCCCAAGTGCGGATTATCTGCAATACTTGTACATAGTTATTGTTAACTAATTCGGGTTATTGTTAAGGAGCCATCTTTAAGAGGCCCTTTCTGTTGTCATACTGTTAACTGGGTTTAGATCACAAGTTGTACGGTGTGATTGGTGTGGCTGGTATGAGTCTTACCCGGGATTCAAAATGCCTCCCTTATTGTGTATGCTCGTCCGGGCACAGTACCTAACTGGAGTCTGGAGGAGGGTCATAGGGGGAGGGGCCAGTGCACACCACCTGACCTAGTAAAGCTTTACTTTTTTGTGCCCTGTCTCCTGCGGAGCCGCTATTCCCCATGGTCCTTTCAGGAACCCCAGCATCCACTACGGACTCCGAGAAATAGAATTATCGGTAAGTAAATTCTTATTTTCTGCTGGCCCCCTCCAAAGGAGACAAACAGAAATGTGCGAAAGTCGAGCTTCTTGCACATTATTCTTGTTATGCCCGGTACTTTAGGTAGGGTTAGCAGTTTTGCGCAGCTAAAGCCGATACTTTTGGCTGTGTAAAGTGCAAAAAAATGGGGCACTGGCGCAAACATTTGTATATCACCGCGTCCCCTGTAGGTTTACATGCAGTAAAAAGAACAAGCAATGTCCTGGGAACATCCAAGTCAAGCAAAATGCTATGGGAGGTGGGTGATGCCGTGCGTTATCATGATTCCCAGCTGCGCACTTATGGACCAGTTACGCTAGTGCCGATATTGCATGTTTTCCTTGGGTAAAATGTGCGATGCCGAAGGGATGTGATGTCCAGCACGGTCGTTGATACCAAGGAATTGCGTTTCCTGCTATGTGTGTGTGGTGACACTAGATACAGTGATCGCTCGTGTCAGACTTATATACTTATGTTACACACCAAAAAAAATACTTGTAAAACCTACTTAATAAACAAAACACTAGGTGCTACTCATCTTTAATAAAACACTTCTCTGAGGGATATTCTATTGTGTCGGTCACCCCCTGCTGGGTGTCTCTACGAATGCGCGCGTGACTGAGCAATTCAATTGTTTCTCCATTCTGACGCCCATTAGTAATTAATGCAAAGCGGCTAGACCCATCTAAAGTTCTTGTCCAAACTACGTCGTACTCAAACATTTATCTCGCATCCCCGGAGGCTGCAAGAGTGTGTCTGCTGTGGCTAATGGGTGTCTTATCAGAGCAACGATATTGCTCCGATAGACGCCCAGCAGGGGGTGCGCGGCACAATTGAATCGCCCCCTAAGTGTCAGTAATGGTATGTATGTTGATTTACTTTGTTTCCTCTAGTTTTGCTCCTGTAAGGAAGGGCTGCAGTCTAACATTTCTGTTTTGTACCAGAAACCCCTAAGTGAACGTGTCCATTGCATGTATTCCTTGGCCTGTTGTGCATGGTGGCAAGATTTGTTTTCTGACATGTAATTTTACTATGAAATGGCCTTGCCTATTGTGTGTTGTGCCTGCTGACTGTCCCTCCACCCCTTGCTGAGGAATGCCTGGTATACGGTGAGGCCTCCCTCCCTTTTAAGTTGAATTATTTTCATTGTGAAATTGTAGTTGGACGATCTGTTATGTATCCTTCTAATCATTTTTTGTGTTCCACCCATGTTGTAGTCTTTTTGTATAATACTAAAATGAATTGCATGTAGAATTATGCGTTACCCACCCATACCTGGACTTAAAATTAAATGTTTTGTGTGAACAATGCTATGTGGCCCAGTATGATAGCATCTGCTCACTCAGATCACAAGTATAGCAAATAACCACATTGTAACACATGGGCAGTTTTTAAGTTGGCTAAAATACCTGAAATCAGTGAGCTCTAATGTCTGAGCCTCTTGAGTGACCTGGACTTGTCATTTAACATGTTCTGCATGTCAGATGCTCAGCTGTGGTTGGGTGGGTATGGGACTCAGGGTCGATAGTGTCTAGGTCTACACACATTAGGTCGATACCTGTTGGTCAACAGTGACTAGGTCGATGCAGGAAATAGGTCGACACGGAAAAAGGTTAACATTAGTTTTCTGTTTTTTCTTGGTGTAGTTTTCTTCGTAAAGTGACGGGGAACCCCAATTAGTGCACCGTGTCTCCTCGCATGGCTCGTTTTGCTCACCATGCTTCGGGCAAGGTCCCTCGCTGCGTTCGGCACAGGTTACTGTTCCCAATTGTAGTCCACGTGGATTGTAAAGTATGAAAAAGTTCAAATAGTGAATTTTTAAAAAAAAACAACTCATGTCGACCTAATGGCCGTGTCGACTTACTCAAAGTTGACCAATAGGTGTCGACCTAATGTGTGTTGACCTAGACAGTGTCTATCTAGAATCCGGTTACCGCTTGGAAAAGGGGGATAAATATCATAAGGTACCAAAGACTATTTTTTAACGTTGTATGTAGTACCTAAGTAGTATTCATTGTTTTACAGAATATTGTTGTCATTCATACGCAACACGCACTCTAGGGTTACCTTCTTTGTGATAAGCCAATTAATATACCCACCAGTATTGGGTAGTGGGAGGTAACTGGAGCATAAGGTGGAAATCTCACACACCGGCTAGGAAAAAATACGTACAACCTCCACACAAATCCTTGGTTGGATTTGAATTAATGATACCACTTGTAATCAGTGTCACATGTGCTGCCCTAATCTTATACCCCTTTTCCACTAGCTAAATTTACCCGTGTTTTTGCACGGGGGCGCGCATCAACACAGGTTTTTAGTAAGTGGAAACGGCTCAGCACGGGTTGAGTGACCCTGGAATCCTACCCGGGTAGCTACCTGGGTTGAACACGGTAACACTGTAATGAATCAGGTATTGTGCAGTGGAAACAGTCATTACCTGTGTTTCAGAACCGAGTAACGAGGGACATCAATAGGCTTTTACAGAGCTTACCAGGGTTAAGTGGAAACGGATCCGACCCGGGAATAACCCGTGTCGAAGTGCAGTGGAAACGGCGGGGCCGACGCGGGTTGTAGCCGGGTTAAATATTCCGGATCAGACCCAGTACTCGAGTGGAAAGGGGATATTATATAGGTGTTTAATTGTGATAAAAATTAGAATCTATGGAAGAAGCTGCTCAAGTCCCGACAACCTTCTAAGCAGCAGGCTTGCATTTAAAAAAAGCAGATTGATGACCAAAATTGCAGTGCTCTGGCCTGGACAGTGTATAGTTCTGTAGTGTACTTTCTCTGTACTGAGGAGTATATTTCCTAAGGTGTGAGTTTTTTGAAGTGGAGATATTGCCCATAGCAACCAATCAGAGTCTAGCTACTATTTTCTAGACGCAAGCTAGATAAATGTTAAGTGGAATCTGATTGGTTGCTATGGGCAATGTCTCCACTTCTAAAAAAAAAACAAAAACAAATCTCACGCCTTAGTAAATATACCCCTGAGAGTGCGACTAGAAGGGCTTCAGCTGTGATGCAGAAGGAATGTTCTGTCTGGAAAAGGACATTTTCTGATAGGTCTGTGGGAGAGCAGCCTTACAGGTGAATTTCTCTCATTTACAGATGTGTCCTCGTACACTGTGGCTTCAGTCGCGTAAAACAGTTCCTCTCTGCGCGCCAGGTGCTGCCTAACCCGGCCATGCTGAGCGTCTTATTCACACGAATAAAACACCTGGAAATGACAAAATTACTTTGCTCCATTGCAGTGATCAGTTTGATGTGCGACATTTGTACACGTTTGTGAACAAGTCTGAATCTGTATATGAAGTGACAAAAGACAAAATACTGTAGCTTTTCCTCATGTCTAGTTCCTTTGTGCTTCATCTGCGGACTTGCACGTGTACACAACAAATTCCTGCTTGGTTAAAGTCGCAGCCCAGTGTCTGTAGTACACTGTGGTGTTTTGCTGCGCCTGCAATGTGAATAATGCGCATAAAGTAATGAAAAAGAAGGTACGCTACACCTCTCAGAAGCTCAGTTGGGGCATCTTGTGCCATCTGGTGTGTGAGGACACCTCTGTAAGTTGTACAGTTCAAGTGACTTATCGCTCCTCTCATTTCAGCTTCTGTTCCAAAGTTAGTGAATGCACAGGACAATCTGACTGCAGGATTTTAATCTTTCACCTCACTACAGGGCATTTGTAGCAGCACCTGCTTGTATAGGTTTGGTGTATTTATGTACTTGCACACTTAGGGGGCTATTCAGTTTAGCTGATTGCTACGTCAGATGTGTTCAGTTAGTGGGGAGTTCAGTCAGACTGAACCTCGCAGCTCTGTGAGCTAAAAAGCTGGCGCAGGAAAAGGACTATTCCGAATGAATACGGGAGGTAAATTGTATTATCCATCATCTAGTGCAGCTGAGTTTTCTGGTTTGTCCCTGGTGACAAGATGCAGTCCTTTTAAACTGTGTGTGTATAGAACACTGAACCAGAAATATAAGCTGCTCTGAAAGATGCTAGTAACAGTTACATAAACATACGGGTGTAGTATGGTATGCCGGCAGCCGGGCTCCAGCTGGGCAGAGCACAAATGAGCCCCTTGCGGGCTCGCTATGCTGCGGGCACGGTGGCACTCTCCCTCCAGGGGGGGTCGCGGACCCCCAAGAGGGAGAAAAGGTGTTAATATGCGGGGTGTCAGGATTCCAGAGCTGGTATACTGTGTGCCGGGATCCCAACAGCCGGTAAACTGAAGACTACCCAAACATATAAGTGTTCTCTGTAATGTCTCAAGACTGATATCTAGTATTCACGCTAGCACCTTGCACCTAATCAGTGAGGAGGGCAAAACTGTATACGGAATGTATCACTACAGCTACAGTAGCCAGTATAGTGTATGGGAAGCACAGTCATCCACACACACCAGAAGCTTGTATTCCTACTCTGAAAATCCCATCGTCCAAATTGTAACCAGAAAGACTTGACAATACATTGGGATGAGCTCTTCTTTACTGGGTTGAAGGCTGTTGCACTGTCCCCAAAAATTAATTGTGATGTTCCATTCCAGGACACCCCACTCTATGCAGCAACAATGCAGGTTTTTCCTCCCCCTCTATATGGTGCGGTTGTGATTATTGGGGGTATTTCTGACTTGATCGCTCGCTGCAGATCATCATAGCGCAGTGTTCAGGTCAAAAGTGCGCAGTGCTCCGGCTCATGGCTGACTGACTATAAAAAAAAATAATGTAAAAATATATATAGCTAGATATATATGTATATCTATATGAATAAAGGATGCTCCTTAGTAAAGCAGTGCAATTGGGAGGTGATAGTATCCCATGCTTGATGAGACTTGCATTATAAAGCTATTGCATCACTGGGAGCAGGTTTTCAACTGCCATATTTTGAAATACGAGTGTGTAAGTATAAGTGTAAGTATGGGCTGTGACAGAAAACAGATACGTTTTTGGGGTTTGGTATGCGTTACCTGCAGACTAATGTTGGTGGTTACAACACTGACGCCGGCATCCCGATAGTCACTATCCTGACAGGGGCAAGGTAAGTATTCTATTTCCCCATCCCACCACCCCTCTAACCCCCTAACCCTATTTCTCTGACGTCCTAGTGGATGCTGGGAACTCCGTAAGGACCAGGGGGAATAGCGGCTCCGCAGGAGACAGGGCACATCTAAAGAAAGCTTTAGGATCACCTGGTGTGCACTGGCTCCTCCCCCTATGACCCTCCTCCAAGCCTCAGTTAGATTTCTGTGCCCGACGAGAAGGGTGCACACTAGGGGCTCTCCTGAGCTCTTTGTGAAAGTTTTAGTTTAGGTTTATTATTTTCAGTGAGACCTGCTGGCAACAGGCTCACTGCATCGAGGGACTAAGGGGAGAAGAAGCGAACTCACCTGCGTGCAGAGTGGATTGGGCTTCTTAGGCTACTGGACATTAGCTCCAGAGGGACGATCACAGGTTCAGCCTGGATGGGTCACCGGAGCCGCGCCGCCGGCCCCCTTACAGAGCCAGAAGAGCGAAGAGGTCCGGAAAAATCGGCGGCAGAAGACTTTCCTGTCTTCAGATAAAGGTAGGCGCACGGCACCACAGCTGTGCGCCATTGCTCTCAGCACACTTCACACTCCGGTCACTGAGGGTGCAGGGCGCTGGGGGGGCAGCGCCTTGAGACGCAATAAATCGTTAGAAAACCTTTTATGGCTAAAATAAATGCATCACATATAACTCCTGGGCTATATGGATGCATTTAACCCCTGCCAAAACATACAAGAAAACGGATTATAAGGACGCCGAGAAAGGGGCGGAGCCTATCTCCTCAGCACACTGGCGCCATTTTCCCTCACAGCTCAGTTGGAGGGAAGCTCCCTAGCTCTCCCCTGCAGTCACTACACTACAGAAAGGGGTTAAAAAAGAGAGGGGGGCACAAATTAGGCGCAGTATAAACAATACAGCAGCTATAAAGGGAAAAACACTTATATAAGGTTATCCCTGTATATATATAGCGCTCTGGTGTGTGCTGGCAAACTCTCCCTCTGTCTCCCCAAAGGGCTAGTGGGGTCCTGTCCTCTATCAGAGCATTCCCTGTGTGTGTGCTGTGTGTCGGTACGTTTGTGTCGACATGTATGAGGAGAAAAATGATGAGGAGACGGAGTAGAGTGTCTGTAATAGTGTTGTCACCCCCTGGGGGGTCGACACCTGAGTGGAGGTACTGTGGAAATTGCGTGACAGTGTCAGCTTTGTATAAAAGACAGTGGTTGACATGAGACAGCCGGCTACTCAGCTTGTGCATGTCCAGACGTCTCATATAGGGGCTCTAAAGCGCCCGTTACCTCAGATACAGACGCCGACACGGATACTGACTCCTGTGTCGACGGTGAAGAGACAACCGTGATTTCCAAATAGGGCCACACATTGCATGATTGAGGCAATGAAAAAAGTTTACACTTTTCTGATAATATGAATACCACCAAAAAAAAAAGGGGTATTATGTTGGTGAGGAAAAACTTCCTGTAGTTTTCCTGAATCTGAGAAATAAAATGCGTGGGTTTCCCCCCGATAACAATTGATAATTTCTAAAAAGTTATTGGCAGTATACCTTTTCCCGCCAGAGGTTAGGGTGCGTTGGGAAACACCCCCTAGGGGGGATAAGGCGCTCACACGCTTGTAAGAACAAGGGCTCTACCCTCTCTTGAGATGGCCGCCCTTAAGGATCCTGCTGATAGAAAGCAGGAGGGTATCCTAAAATGTATTTACACACATACTGGTGTTATACTGCGACCAGCAATCGCCTCAGCCTGGATGTGCAGTGCTGGGTTGGCGTGGTCGGATTCCCTGACTGGAAATATGATATCCTAAATAAGGACAGTATATTATTGCCTATAGAGCAATTAAAAGATGCATTTCTATATATGCATGATGCACAGCGGAATATTTGCCGACTGGCATCAAGTATAAGTGCGTTGTCCAATTATACCAGTAAAGTGGTCAGGTGATGCGGATTCCAAACGGCATTTGGAAGTATTGCCTTAAAAGAGGGGATGTACCCCAGGTCGCCTCTCAAAATAAGATGCCGTATTATCAGGCGCAGGCCTGGTTGGCAAGCGGACAAAAGGGTTCCTCTTTTCTGCTCGTGACAGAGGGAGAGGAAAATGGCTGCAGAGATCAGCCAGTTCCAAGGAACAGAAACTCTTTTCCGCCTCTGCCAAGCCCTCAGTATGACGCTAGGGCTTTACAAGTTCAGGCACGGTGGGGTCCCGTTCTCAATGAATTTCAGTGCGCAGTGGGCTCACTCGCAAGTAGACCCCTGGATCCTTCTGGTAATATTTCAGGGGTACAAATTGGAATTCGAGACGTATCCCCCTCGCCGTTTCCAAAGGTCTGTTTTACCGACGTCTCCCGCTGACAGGGAGGCAGTTTTGGAAACCATTCACAAGCTGTATTCCCAGCAGGTGATAATCAAGGTACCCCTCCTGCAACAGGGAACGGGGTATTATTCCACACTATTGTGGTACCGAAGCCAGACGGCTCGGTGAGACCGATTTTAAAATCTAAAATCTTTGAACACTTGCATACAGAGGTTCAAATTCAAAATTGAGTCACTCAGAGCAGTGATTGCAAACCTGGAAGAAGGGGACTACATGATGTCTCGGGACATCAAGGATGCTTACCTTCATGTCAAAATTTACCCTTCTCACCAAGGGTATTTCAGGTTATGGTACAGAACTGTCACTATCAGTTCGGACGCTGCCGTAGGGATGGTCCACGGCACCCCGGGTCTTTACTGAAGTAATGACCGTAATGATGATATTCCTTCGAAGGAAGGGAATTTTAGTTATCCGTTACTTGGACGATTCCCTGATAAGGGTAAGATCCAGGGAACAGTTGGAGATCGGTGTAGCACTATATCAGGTAGTGTTGCGGCAGCACGATTGGATTCTCAATATTCCAAAATCGCAGCTGGTTCCGACGACTTGTCTTCTGTTCCTAGGGATGATCCTGGAGACAGTCCAGAAAGAAGGTGTTTCTCCCGGAGGAGAAAGCCAGGGAGTTATCCGAGCTAGTCAGGAACCTCCTAAAACCGAACCAAGTCTCAGTGCATCAATGCACAAGGGTTCTGGGTAAAAATGGTGGCTTCCTACGAAGCAATCCCATTCGGCAGATTCCACGCAAGACTTTCCAGTGGAACCTACTGGACAAATGGTCCGGGTCGCATCTTCAGATGCTTCAGCGGATAACCCTGTCACCGGGGACAAGGGTATCCCTCCTGTGGTGGTTGCAGAGTGCTCATCTTCTAGAGGGCCGCAGATTCGGCATTCGGGACTGGGTCCTGGTGGCCACGGATGCCAGCCTGCGAGGCTGGGGAGCAGTCACACAGGGAAGGAATTTCCAGGGCTTATGGTCAAGCCTGGAGACATCTCTTCATATAAACATTCTGGAACTAAGGGCCATTTACAATGCCCTAAGTCAAGCGAAACCCCTGCTTCAGGGTCAGGCGGTATTGATCCAATCGGACAACATCACGTCAGTCGCCCACGTAAACAGACAGGGCGGCACGGGAAGCAGGGGGGCAATGGCAGAAGCTGCAAGGATTCTTCGCTGGGCGGAAAATCATGTGATAGCACTGTCAGCAGTGTTCATTCCGGGAGTGGACAACTGGGAAGCAGACTTCCTCAGCAGACACGACCTTCACCCGGGAGAGTGGGGACTTCACCCAGAAGTCTTCCACCTGATTGTAAACCATTGGGAAAAACCAAAGGTGGACATAATGGCGTCCCGTCTAAACAAAAAACTAGACAGATATTGCGCCAGGTCAGGGGACCCTCAGGCAATAGCGGTGGACGCTCTGGTAACACCGTGGGTGTACCAGTCAGTGTATGTGTTCCCTCCTCTGCCTCTCATACCAAAAGTACTGAGAATCATAAGAAGGAGAGGAGTAAGAACTATACTCGTGGTTCCGGATTGGCCAAGAAGGACTTGGTATCCGGAACTTCAAGAGATGCTCACGGACGAACCGTGGCCTCTACCTCTAAGAAAGGACCTGCTCCAGCAGGGGCCTTGTCTGTTCCAAGACTTACCGCGGCTGCGTTTGACGGCTTGGCGGTTGAACGCCGGATCCTGAAGGAAAAAGGCATTCCAGATGAAGTCATCCCTACCCTGGTCAAGGCCAGGAAGGACGTAACCGCAAAACATTATCACCGCATTTGGCGAAAATATGTTGCGTGGTGGGAGGCCAAGAAGGCCCCTACAGAGGAATTTCAACTGGGTCGTTTCCTCCATTTCCTGCAAACAGGACTGTCTATGGGCCTAAAATTAGGGTCCATTAAGGTTCAAATTTCGGCCCTGTCGATTTTCTTCCAAAAGGAACTGGCTTCAGTGCCTGAAGTTCAGACATTTGTAAAAGGGGTACTGCATATACAGCCTCCTTTTGTGGCACCTTGGGATCTCAATGTTGTGTTGAGTTTCCTAAAGTCACATTGGTTTGAACCACTCACCACTGTGGACTTAAAATATCTCACATGGAAGGTGACGATGCTGTTAGCCCTGGCTTCAGCCAGGCGTGTGTCAGAACTGGCGGCTTTATCATATAAAAGCCCTTATTTAATATTTCATTCTGACAGGGCAGAATTGAGGACTTGTCCTCAATTTCTACCTAAGGTGGTTTCTGCATTTCACATGAAGCAACCTATTGTGGTACCTGCGGCTACTAAGGACTTGGAGGATTCCAAGTTGCTTGACGTGGTCAGGGCCCTGAAAATATGTTTCCAGGACGGCTGGAGTCAGAAAATCTGACTCGCTGTTTATCCTGTATGCACCCAACAAACTGGGTGCTCCTGCTTCTAAGCAGACGATTGCTCGTTGGATTTGTAGTACAATTCAGCTTGCACATTCTGTGGCAGGCCTGCCACAGCCAAAAATCTTAAAATGCCCACTCCACAAGGAAGGTGGGCTCATCTTGGGCAGCTGCCCGAGGGGTCTCGGCTTTACAACTTTGCCGAGCAGTTACTTGGTCAGGAGCAAATACGTTTGTAAACTTCTACAAATTTGATACCCTGGCTGAGGAGGACCTGGAGTTCTCTCATTCGGTGCTGCAGAGTCGTCCGCACTCTCCCGCCCGTTTGGGAGCTTTGGTATAATCCCCATGGTCCTTACGGAGTTCCCAGCATCCACTAGGACGTCAGAGAAAATAAGAATTTACTTACCGATAATTCTATTTCTCGTAGTCCGTAGTGGATGCTGGGCGCCCATCCCAAGTGCGGATTGTCTGCAATACTGGTACATAATTATTGTTACCAAAAAATTTGGGTTATTGTTGTAGTGAGCCATCTTTTATAGAGGCTTCTCTATTATCATGCTGTTAACTGGGTTCAGATCACAAGTTGTACAGTGTGATTGGTGTGGCTGGTATGAGTCTTACCCGGGATTCAAAATCCTTCCTTATTGTGTACGCTCGTCCGGGCACAGTATCCTAACTGAGGCTTGGAGGAGGGTCATAGGGGGAGGAGCCAGTGCACACCAGGTGATCCTAAAGCTTTCTTTAGATGTGCCCTGTCTCCTGCGGAGCCGCTATTCCCCCTGGTCCTTACGGAGTTCCCAGCATCCACTACGGACTACGAGAAATAGAATTATCGGTAAGTAAATTCTTATTTTTACACTTGCAGCAGCCTGACCCTAACACTTTCCACTAAGTATCTAAACACCCCCCTCCCACCTGGGTGGCGCCACCACCCACCCTTTCTGCAGCCTAACCCTTCCCCATGAGTACCTGAACATCAGTTAGACTTGGACCTGGCAATGCCACCTTGCTGCTACAGCAGGAGTAGGCCATTCTTTTCTCTTTTGCTTTTCAGACCTCCTTCATTTTTGCTACTACCATTACAGCATACACAGACGGATAGGTGGGTACTAAAGTGATGGGAGCTATTCAGTTGTTTTTTGGTGCCTATCCCTTATTGGTGTCGGGATTTTGGGGCCAGTAGATTGCATGGGTTTAGCAGTTTTGCGCTACAAATTCCCTGTGCAATTCAAGGCGAGAATGCAGCACTTGCGCCCAGTGCTACAAACAATTGAATATATGAAAATATGTTGGCTATCAAAATATGTTGGATTTTGTGTGTTTAACAGGCACAGTTGTAATGTGCAAATTGGGTTGATACCACTGGTACAGTGATGTCATGAGAGCAGTTGTAAAGGGGCCAATTCAATTGTTTTGAGATTCTAAAAATGTTTAGACGCCCAAACAATTTCACATTTCAATTGTTTGGGTGCACAGGCATATCGTGCATGTCGCGCCCAAACAGATGGGGTTTAGCTGCTTACAATGGCTAAACCCGTCTAAAATTCCCATTCGGATGCCCAAAGTGCCCAGTTTCAACACATTTTTATCTCGCACCTCAGGAGGATGCAAGAAAATATGTGACCTTTGCAGCTGCTGGGCACCTGAACGGCAGAACAATTGAATTGCTGCCGGTGAGTGCCATCTAGTGGCGGCCGCGATATAAACAATTGAATTCTCCCAATTGTGTTTAGTGTGTTGAACATTCGTCCCAGTTCCTGGGAATTTGAGGTTTAGCAGTAAACATTGCAATACCTTTAATTAACATGTCTTTATTGCTATGGAGATTCTAAGCTGGTGAAACGCGAAGTTACATGGTTTGTTTATATAACAAGGCCTTACTTTCTGCTGTGTTAGACAAGAGTTCCCACTCCCTCCACACTAGCACATGAAGGACGTGGCCACTAGAGAGATTTATGGCTGTCATAGAAAAATAATTCCTATACTGGGACTGTAGAGATAATTTTTGGAGTCCTGCGGCTTTGTGTATGGCGGCTGTCGTCTGCGCCATAGTGTACTCGGTACAGGTGGCAGACAAGGCCTCCGTGCGACCATGGTAACTGTGTCATACCTCATTATTGCAGCGGACTGTCCTGTGCAGGTTACAGTAATGAAGCTCCATTTTATTTGCAGACGGCCTCCGTTATTTGTTAGCAATCTAGAAAAGACCTATTGTTGCAGAACATCCAGGATCTTCATCATGTGCTTAATGCTAATTATTTCATTCCTTTCATATAGGCTTGATGTTTATGGAATAGACATGTGTTTTTGGTGGGTTTGTTTTATTTTAAATAGAAATTTTTCATCATTTTGCAAGAGAATTTGTTATAGTCTCATTTGACTTTTCTTTTGTTTTTAAATGTTATATTGTAAACAATATTATACTTCATTTTTGACAATTCAGTTTGGAGCAATGGCAAATTGCGTCTTTCTGTGTGATGTATAAGTGCGCACTTACCCATATATGCAGCAGCCTTAGTTTGCACATTTAGATGTTCTCTGCTGTGGGGCTGTCAACTAAAATGCCCAATTTAGGGCAGATGTAGGGTGCTGCTGCCAACGTTACAACAGACAGAACAGCAAGCATTGCCTTTAGTTAAATAGACTTGGGGGGCTGATTCAGTTGTTTTGGGTGTCTAGAAATCCCGTCTAAACAGGACTTTTTACACGCCCAAACAATTGTCACAGTTCAATTGTGTTTGGGAGCCCATGCACATTGCGCATGTTGCGCCCAAACAGACCAGGATTAGCCATCTATAACCGCTAAACCCGTCTAAACTCCCTGCTTTGGGCGTCCAAACTCCCATTTGGATGCCCAAAGCGCCCAGTTTCAACACTTTTTTTTTTTCTTTTTTCTTTTTTCTTCACACCTCAGGAGGCTGCAAGAAAAAAAAATGTCTGAATTACAATGATTTCTGTGCTGGAAATCACTGTTTTCTAATGCGGTTTGTTCAGCTGTGCGAACTCTGCCTTACTTTGAGTTGTTGTCAAATTAAAGCTGCACTTTCACCTACTAAAATATATTCTTAACCTGCTCCCAAAGCTGGAGCCCCGCATGTGTTTTACCTGCGGTTCTATTATACAGAGCGGCCTATACAGTAAAGCTCACAGTGTTTAAATGGCAACAAAGGGGTCCTGTAATTGTAGGACCCGTCATATGCACAATCTGTTCCAGTGCTGTGGAGGAAAGTGCAGAGACCCAGAAAAATGGCTCTAGCAGCCTCCTGGAGTTTTAGCTGGTGGGGGAGGAGGGGGGGCACGTCAGGGAAATAATTTCATTGCTAGCAGTGCAGCTTGAAAAATAAAGAAGTTTTTCTGGAGTAGTTTTAATAAAGTAAAGGTGGTGGGGTCTAATTCTCATTACCATGGTAACCAATAGTCGGGATCAAAACAACTGAACGATAAGCTTTATGCCTGGTACTTGTTTGTTGCAGCTTCACGGTGCCTGTTGTGTTATACATGTTGATGTAAATGCCCTCTTGTGGACATGACTTATCTTCTCATTCCTCAGCCACACTTGCTATACTGTTGTGTATATTATGATGATCGAATAAGGCTTAAGACATCCTGGGGCTCTTGTTGCCCAGTTCTGTTTTTTATAAACTTTCTGCAGAACCTGTTAAGACAAAGGCCACATTCACAAAGTCTTTAGTTGGGGCATAAATTTTTAATAACTTCACATTACACTGGAACACAAAAAAACACCATGTTCACAAGCCTTCTTAAGTTGTGTCAAAATTACAGCAGAAATGTTAAAACGGTCAGTGGCTGATAACACCAGATTGTGCAGCCAGAATTAGCGAATAGTGTTAAATGTTTGGAGATAGAGAATATATATATATATATATATATATATATATATATATATATATATATATACTAGAAGCTGTCTCGTGTTATTCTTTTAGAGCTTGCATTTGTCATTTGTGTTTCACCCTCTGTCACACAACACGGGCAGAGAGAGAAGACTTTTTGGACGGAGCTATGGAAATCCTGTCATGTGACTGTGACACAGAGAAGATGACTGACTTGCTAAGCCTTTCATATTTGTAAACTGTACCCCCCTCCTCTCTTTGCAGTGACTATTTATTCAAATTGCTTCTCATTGGAGACTCCGGTGTGGGGAAATCTTGCCTTCTGCTTAGATTTGCAGTAAGTACATTTATGATAAGCAGTTTTGCCTAAATGAAGAATTGTTTTGTCTTTTTTGTTTTTGTGTCGTTGTTAGTGTGCATGTCCTTTTATCTGCAGGGACACAAGTTTTTTTGTGCGTTAAGAGGAACGTCATTCGTTTCAGTTATTTGGAATCCTGATCAGCGCATAGATAATAGTTTTCATGCTGTCTTGAAGCTATTACAAATGAAATATAGTAACGTTAAATGGCAAAGAATGCAAGATCTATTTAGGGCCCAAAAGAAAAGGCAGGGGCTGCAGCAAGAGAAAGCGGAGCATAACCGAGATCTAGTATGATGAAGCCAGTTCCATGGCGTGTAACACTCCAGTCTCAGCAGTACCACTGCAGGTTTGCGTGAAATAATTATTGCTGCCAGTGGTCTTAAATAACGGTAGAACACATGGGCTTCCCAAGCAAGAGTTTATGAAAGATCTATATTTCAGACCCTGGGATTTCGCGTCGGCCATGCTGCACAGCTGACGGCCAGTATATCGTTCGATATATTGGCACGTTGGCGTGTGTGTACGGACGGTCAGCCGACCGCCCGTACACAAGCTGCAGCAGCCGGCGGTGACGGACAGCTGAACTGCGTAGGAGTGTGTAATTGCCCGCTCAGTTCATGACGTCTGTCCCCGATGGATCAGGCAGTATGCACAGCACACTGCCCAATCCAGCTTTAGATGTATCTGCAGATATATCTGTAGGTGTGTACCCACCATTAGTGAGTTTATGGTTTTGTTATTTCTCTATCCTTTTCCCGTTTGCTTGCACACTAAAGGTGGGTACACACTATTGGATATATCTGCAGATCAATTGATCTGCAGATCAATACGACCGCCCCGTACACACAGCGACGCGCCAATATATCGTTAGATATATTAGCTGTCGGCTGTGCTGCGCGGCCGACGCGATACGTCTGTGAACGACGGAGTTCACAGACGTATCGCCCGTACACACTGGCCGACGGTCCCGCGATGTATCGGCCGTTCAAGAGAACGGCCGATACATCGACCAGTTTGTACGGGCCTTAACACTGGTAATTCTCTGTAGACTAAACAAAACATTCAGACTTCATGCTTCTGTACTTTTATAGGTAATAATATGCTACCCTGTGTTTTCTTTTCTAATTGGGACACTTTGGAGGTTAGAGCAGGTATGTTTTTTAATAAAAAGAACGATGAAGGGAATAAGGTTTCAGTAGAGAAGGAGGTAGCCTGGATCATATTATACTTCAGTAGATCAAGTACCGGTACAGCTATACATAATTTAAAAGGCAAAATGAAAATGTAAGAAAGCAGAAAATTTGGCCACTGCTCTGTGTCTGTGTTAAAATATTAACACGCAAGTAAAGTATAGTGCAATTACAGTAACTCTTTAAATTGGAGTTGCATTTTTTATTTTTCGTTTCTGCAGTTTAAATGACATGTAAATTTCTATACTGATGTTATTCAAGGATTTTGTTTACGTGTGTGTCCTGCGATCCAGAGCTGAAAGAGCAGACCCTGTACTATGCACAGCTTCCCGCCATGGCAACACGTCTGACAGGTCTATGGATTAGCATTTCCATGCAGGTCTCCTGCTGTATGCGATAGGTTACAATGTCATGTCCTATGAAACATTGAAATGAGTTTACTCCCTTTATTCCCTTTTGGATGATGATTAACATGATAGACAAGAACAGCTCCTTGGGCCTCTGATTTACAGTGTATATTGTTAGAGGGCACAGCTTCTCTCAAACCAGTTATACGTTTTTGAATTGAAATCTGTACATTGTAGCCAGGCCACAGATAATAAATCTGGGGCCCTCCTGCTGCTGCTTCTTGACCTAAGATGCGTGTGATTGGTCCGCTGTAGCTTTCCCCAGCCTATTAATGTGGCTCCGCTTGGATCACAGGTGCAACCGGAGCCCCATCTGCCACCCTATATTTCTCTAACGTCCTAGTGGATGCTGGGGACTCCGTCAGGACCATGGGGAATAGCGGGCTCCGCAGGAGACAGGGCACATCTAAAAAGCTTTTGGGTCACATGGTGCGTACTGGCTCCTCCCCCTATGACCCTCCTCCAAGCCTTAGTTAGGTTTTTGTGCCCGTCCGAGAGGGTGCAATCTAGGTGGCTCTCTTAAAGAGCTGTTTAGAAAAGTTTTTTTTTAGGTTTCAATCTCAGTGATTCCTGCTGGCAACAGGATCACTGCATCGAGGGACTTAGGGGAGAGATTTCCAACTCACCTGCGTGCAGGATGGATTGGAGTCTTAGGCTACTGGACACTTAGCTCCAGAGGGAGTCGGAACACAGGTCAGCCTGGGGTTCGTCCTGGAGCCGCGCCGCCGATCCCCCTTACAGACGCTGAAGAGACGGCAGAACGGAGGTCCGGAAAACAGGCGGCAGAAGACTCCACAGTCTTCATGAAGGTAGCGCACAGCACTGCAGCTGTGCGCCATTGTTGTCACACGGCTCACTGACTCAGTCACGGAGGGTGCAGGGCGCTGCTGGGGGCGCCCTGGGCAGCAATATAATTACCTTTAGTGGCAAAAGAAATACATCACATATACCCATTAAGGCTATATGTATGTATTTTGACCCAGGCCAGTTTCTTAAAAACCGGGAGAAAAATCCCGCCGAAAAAGGGGCGGAGCTTATTCTCCTCAGCACTCAGCGCCATTTTCCTGCTCAGCTCCGCTGGTGAGGAAGGCTCCCAGGACTCTCCCCTGCACTGCACTACAGAAACAGGGTAACAAAGAGAAGGGGGGCATAAATTGGCGATATTTATATATTAAGAGCGCATATATAGTAAACAACACCTTCTAGGGTTGTTTTTATACATTTATAGCGCTTTTGGTGTGTGCTGGCAAACTCTCCCTCTGTCTCCCCAAAGGGCTAAGGGGTCCTGTCTTCGATTAGAGCATTCCCTGTGTGGCTGCTGTGTGTCGGTACGTGTGTGTCGACATGTATGAGGACGATGTTGGTGTGGAGGCAGAGCAATTGCCGATGATGGTAATGTCACCCCCTAGGGAGTCGACACCGGAATGGATGGCTTTAGTTATGGAATTACGTGATAATGTCAGCACACTGCAAAAGTCAGTTGACGAAATAAGACGCCCGGCAAACCAGTTAGTACCGGTTCAGGCGTCTCAGACACCGTCAGGGGCTGTAAAACGTCCTTTACCTCAGTCAGTCGACACGGGTACCGACACAGATGAATCTAGTGTCGACGGTGAAGAAACAAACGTATTTTCCAATAGGGCCACACGTTATATGATCACGGCAATGAAGGAGGCGTTACAGATCTCTGATACTGCTGGTACCTCAAAAAGGGGTATTATGTGGGGGGTGAAAAAACTACCTGTATTTTTCCCAGAATCAGAGGAATTGAATGATGTGTGTGATGAAGCGTGGGTTACCCCCGATAGAAAATTGCTAATTTCAAAGAAGTTGTTGGCATTATACCCTTTCCCACCAGAGGTTAGGGCGCGCTGGGAAACACCCCCTAAGGTGGATAAGGCGCTCACACGTTTATCAAAGCAAGTGGCGTTGCCGTCTCCTGATACGGCCGCCCTCAAGGATCCAGCAGATAGGAGGCTGGAAACTACACTGAAGAGTATATACACACATACTGGTGTTATACTGCGACCGGCAATAGCCTCAGCCTGGATGTGCAGTGCTGGGGTAGTGTGGTTGGATTCTCTGACTGAAAATATTGAGACCCTGGATAGGGACAGTATTTTATTGACTCTAGAGCAATTAAAGGATGCTTTTCTTTATATGCGAGATGCTCAGAGGGATGTTTGTACTCTAGCATCAAGAGTAAGCGCGATGTCCATATCTGCCAGAAGAAGTTTATGGACGCGACAGTGGTCAGGTGATGCGGATTCCAAGAGGCATATGGAAGTATTGCCATATAAAGGAGAGGAATTGTTTGGGGTCGGTCTTTCGGACCTGGTGACCACGGCAACTGCCGGCAAATCCACCTTTTTACCTCAGACCCCTTCACAACAGAAAAAGACACCGTCTTTTCAGCCGCAGTCCTTTCGCTCCTATAAAAAGCGACCAAAAGGACAGTCTTATCTGCCGAGAGGCAGAGGAAAGGGTAAGAAAGGGCAGCACGCAGCCCCTGCCCAGGAACAGAAGCCCGCCCCGGCTTCTACAAAGCCATCAGCATGACGCTGGGGCTTTACAAGCGGACCCAGGAACGGTGGGGGGTCGACTCAAGATTTTCAGCAATCAATGGGCTCACTCACAAGTGGACCCGTGGGTCCTGCAGATAATATCTCAGGGTTACATGCTGGAGTTCGAAAGGTTTCCCCCTCGCCGGTTCCTAAAGTCTGCTTTACCAACGTCTCCCTCAGAAAGGACGTCGGTTTTGGAAGCCATTCACAAGCTGTATTCTCAGCAGGTGATAGTCAAGGTACCCCTCCTACAACAGGGAAAGGGGTATTATTCCACTCTATTTGTGGTACCGAAACCGGACGGTTCGGTAAGGCCTATTCTAAATCTGAAATCCTTGAACCTGTACATACAGAAATTCAAGTTCAAGATGGAGTCACTCAGGGCAGTGATAGCGAATCTGGAAGAAGGAGACTTCATGGTGTCCTTGGACATAAAAGATGCTTATCTACATGTCCCGATTTACCCCTCACACCAAGGGTATCTCAGGTTCGTGATACAAGACTGTCATTATCAGTTTCAAACGCTGCCGTTTGGTTTGTCCACGGCCCCTCGGGTCTTTACCAAGGTAATGACCGAAATGATGGTTCTTCTACGAAGAAAAGGCGTATTAATTATCCCTTACTTGGACGATCTCCTGATAAGGGCAAAGTCCAGAGAACAGCTGGAAGTCGGTGTGACGCTAACACAAGTAGTGCTTCAGCAACACGGGTGGATTCTAAATCTTCCAAAATCTCAATTGACCCCGACAACGCATCTGCTGTTCCTGGGTATGATTCTGGACACGGTTCAGAAAAAGGTATTTCTCCCGGAAGAGAAAGCAAGGGAGTTATCCGAACTTGTCAGGAACCTCCTAAAACCAGGAACGGTGTCAGTACATCAATGCACAAGAGTCCTGGGAAAGATGGTGGCTTCGTACGAAGCGATTCCATTCGGCAGATTCCATGCACGGACATTTCAGTGGGATCTGCTGGACAAATGGTCCGGATCGCATCTGCACATGCATCAGCGGATAACACTGTCACCGAGAACAAGGTTGTCTCTCCTGTGGTGGCTGCAGACTGCCCATCTGTTAGTGGGCCGCAGATTCGGCATACAGGACTGGGTCCTGGTGACTACGGATGCCAGCCTACGAGGTTGGGGAGCAGTCACAAAGGGAAGAAACTTCCAGGGCGTGTGGTCAAACCTGGAGACGTCTCTTCACATAAATATACTGGAGCTAAGAGCGATCTACAATGCTCTAAGTCTGGCAAAACCGCTGCTTCAGGGTCAGCCGGTGTTGATCCAGTCCGACAACATCACGGCAGTCGCCCACGTAAACCGACAAGGCGGCACGAGAAGCAGGAGTGCAATGGCAGAAGCTGCAAGGATTCTGCGCTGGGCGGAGAATCATGTCATAGCACTGTCAGCAGTGTTCATCCCGGGAGTGGACAACTGGGAAGCAGATTTCCTCAGCAGACACGACCTTCACCCGGGAGAGTGGGGACTTCATCCAGAAGTTTTCCACATGATTGTGAACCGTTGGGAAAAACCAAAGGTAGACATGATGGCGTCTCGCCTCAACAAAAAATTGGACAGGTATTGCGCCAGGTCAAGAGACCCTCAGGCAATAGCTGTGGACGCTCTGGTAACACCGTGGGTGTACCAGTCAGTGTATGTGTTCCCTCCTCTGCCTCTCATACCAAAGGTACTGAGAATTATACGGAAAAGAGGAGTAAGAACGATACTGGTGGCTCCGGACTGGCCAAGGAGAACTTGGTATCCGGAACTTCAAGAGATGCTCACGGAGGATCCGTGGCCTCTACCTCTAAGAAGGGATCTGCTTCAGCAGGGACCTTGTATGTTCCAAGACTTACCGCGTCTGCGTTTGACGGCATGGCGGTTGAACGCCGGATTCTAAAAGAAAAGGGCATTCCAGAGGAAGTTATTCCTACCTTGATTAAGGCTAGAAAGGAAGTGACTGTACAACATTATCACCGCATTTGGCGAAAATATGTTGCGTGGTGTGAGGCCAAGAAGGCTCCAACGGAAGAATTTCAATTGGGTCGATTCTTACATTTCCTGCAAGCAGGATTGTCTATGGGCCTAAAATTGGGGTCCATTAAAGTTCAAATTTCGGCCTTATCAATTTTCTTCCAGAAGGAATTGGCGTCAGTGCCTGAAGTACAAACTTTTGTCAAAGGTGTACTACATATACAACCCCCAATAGTGCCTCCAGTGGCACCGTGGGATTTGAACGTGGTTCTAAATTTTCTCAAATCTCATTGGTTTGAGCCGTTAAAATCGGTAGAATTAAAATACGTTACATGGAAGGTAACCATGCTGTTGGCCCTGGCTTCTGCCAGGAGAGTTTCAGAGTTGGCAGCTTTGTCATACAAGAGCCCATATCTGATATTCCATTCGGACAGGGCAGAATTGAGGACACGTCCTCAATTTCTCCCTAAGGTGGTTTCGGCATTTCACTTAAACCAGCCTATTGTGGTGCCTGCGGCTACTAGCGACTTGGAGGACTCCAAGTTACTGGACGTTGTCAGAGCATTAAAAATATATATTTCAAGGACAGCTGGAGTCAGAAAAACTGACTCGTTGTTTACATTGTATGCACCCAACAAGATGGGTGCTCCTGCGTCTAAACAGACGATTGCACGTTGGATCTGTAGCACAATCCAACTTGCACATTCTGTGGCAGGCGTGCCACAGCCTAAATCTGTAAAGGCCCACTCCACAAGGAAGGTGGGCTCATCTTGGGCGGCTGCCCGAGGGGTCTCGGCATTACAACTTTGCCGAGCAGCTACGTGGTCAGGGGAGAACACGTTTGTAAAATTTTACAAATTTGATACTCTGGCTACAGAGGACCTGGAGTTTTCTCATTCGGTGCTGCAGAGTCATCCGCACTCTCCCGCCCGTTTGGGAGCTTTGGTATAATCCCCATGGTCCTGACGGAGTCCCCAGCATCCACTAGGACGTTAGAGAAAATAAGAATTTACTTACCGATAATTCTATTTCTCATAGTCCGTAGTGGATGCTGGGCGCCCATCCCAAGTGCGGATTGTCTGCAATGCTTGTACATAGTTATTGTTACAAAATCGGGTTATTACTGTTGTTGTGAGCCATCTTTTCAGAGGCTACTTCGTTTTGTTATCATACTGTTAACTGGGTTCAGATCACAAGTTGTACGGTGTGATTGGTGTGGCTGGTATGAGTCTTACCCGGGATTCAAGATCCTTCCTTATTGTGTACGCTCGTCCGGGCACAGTACCTAACTGAGGCTTGGAGGAGGGTCATAGGGGGAGGAGCCAGTACGCACCATGTGACCTAAAAGCTTTTTTAGATGTGCCCTGTCTCCTGCGGAGCCCGCTATTCCCCATGGTCCTGACGGAGTCCCCAGCATCCACTACGGACTATGAGAAATAGAATTATCGGTAAGTAAATTCTTATTTTTCGACCATTTTCCAGCCCTTAACAGGCCCAAGTAATTCATACCCGCCCAACTTCTCGTCTTGACACCCCTGATTGCAGCAAAACTGTTCAGGTAAAAATGGCTGCATGATTCTTCCTGCCCTGTGTCTTCTAACTGTTTATTCCATAGCACTCTGTACGGTTGCCTGTATCTGCGAGGCATCTTGGAAATCGGCAAGTGAGAATAACTAATGGAAAGATCACTTGATATAAACCAAGTAACTGTCTTGGTGACAATGTGTTTTTGTCTATAGAATAGTAGAGCATAAAAAAAGAATGAATTCTAACGCACTTGTCAAAGTTCCGTTTTCTTTTTAATTTATTCGTCATCTAATCTTGCCAGAAGTATTAAGTGTTATGCTAACGTGCTACATTTCTGTTTTTTCCAGGATGACACATACACAGAAAGTTACATCAGTACAATTGGTGTGGATTTTAAGATCAGAACTATAGAATTAGATGGAAAAACAATTAAACTTCAAATAGTAAGTAATTGATGTCATTGTTCTGAAGTGCAAACTGCTGATTGCTACATTGTTACAGTCTTGGATGGGCAGTATTGTATCCTCCTTATGCAGCCAGATCTCTTCCTGTTTTCTCAAAGGGAACAAAAAATAAGCTGTTCATCAGAATATCGGAACAATGTAAGATACGACGGCAAAGCTGCTCCATGTAATTTGTCAGCTTGTGATAAATTCACCAGCTTCTGTTAGATTGTAGTGTTATGGTCATCGATGGACAGTGGGGAAACAGCAGTCATAAAGCAGGGACATACAAGGGTTTACAATCTAGTGGAAAAAATGCATAATAGATATGAGGAACGAGTGTGGGTTAGAGTGAAGATTCGGAAATGGTGAATATAATGTAATTATCAGAAAAGTAGGCTCTGCAGAAGTGGTGTTATTTTGGAGACCTCACTTTAGAGTAGAATGCTTGGAGGGTGCCTGGTAGTGGTAGGGAATTCCATAGGTGGCTAGCTGCGGAGAGACAGTCTGTAGGCCACAGTGGTTATCAGAGAGGCGGAAAGGTGCGAATTAGACATTGATGTAAGCCGCACGGATGGTATACTGGTTAGCATTATTGCCTCACAGCACTGAGGTCTTAGGTTCAAGGTTGTACTGGAGGTTAAGTGAGCAAATTGGTTATCCATGAGAAGAGCTCTACAGTGAGAGAAGCAGAAGGCTTTCAACTGATCCTTGTGGGACCCCAACAGATAGTGGGAGTGGAGGAGAGCATGTACCAGAAGTAGAGAGTGAAGGGGCCAGTTGTGTCAGTAGTAAACCAAGAGAGAAATGGAAGGGCCATGGAGTGAAGGGGGTGCAGAATAAAAGTATTCAGGATGGTGGTCAGATCATCCTGTGTAGTAAGGTGGGAGGGCAGATGGAAGTTGTTGATAGGATTAGATTCCCTCCAGCAAACAACCACGGAGCAAAACTAATACACATAGCAAGTCTGTGTCATGGTTGGGATAACCACACTGTATATGGTGCATACTGTAGGGCTGAAGAGAGTATTTTTGCTAAAATATGCAGTCAGTTCATGGTAGCAAGGTGAGTGGTTGAGAGTATCCAAGTGTAAATGTGTATTCCAGGGGGTCAGAGAGTTGGGTCATTCTTGAAAAAACTAGCTAGATAAGAAGTAGGAAGTAGGTGTATCAAGTCAAGTGCGTATCCATCACTGGGGGAGAGAAGGCCACTGGGGGAGACCAAAAGAGGAAATGAGTAATCCTATTTCTCTGACGTCCTAGTGGATGCTGGGTACTCCGTAAGGACCATGGGGAATAGACGGGCTCCGCATGAGACTGGGCACTCTAAAAGAAATATTAGGTACTATCTGGTGTGCACTGGCTCCTCCCTCTATGCCCCTCCTCCAGACCTCAGTTAGAATCTGTGCCCGGCCCGAGCTGGTTGCACACTAGGGGCTCTCCTGAGCTTCTAGTAAAGAAAGTTTTGTTAGGTTTTTTATTTTCAGTGAGATCTGCTGGCAACAGACTCACTGCTACGAGGGACTAAGGGGAGAGAAGCGAACCTACCTGCTTGCAGCTAGCTTGGGCTTCTTAGGCTACTGGACACCATTAGCTCCAGAGGGATCGAACTCAGGCCCAGCCTCGGTCGTCTGGTCCCGGAGCCGCGCCGCCGTCCCCCTTGCAGAGCCAGAAGCAAGAAGAACATCCTGAAAATCGGCGGCTGAAGACTCCGGTTTTCATTAAGGTAGCGCACAGCACTGCAGCTGTGCGCCATTGCTCCCTATGCACACCACATACTCCGGTCACTGATGGGTGCAGTGCGCTGGGGGGGGGGGGCGCCCTGGGCTGCAATTAGAGTACCTTACATTGGCAAACAGCACATAATATAGTCTAAAAACTATATATGTGCAAAAATCCCCCGCCATAATATAAATATAAGAGCAGGAGAAGTCTGCTGAGAAGGGGGCGGGGCTATCTCCCTCAGCACACTGGCGCCATTTCCTCTTCACAGCTCCGCTGGAAGACAGCTCCCCAGGCTCTCCCCTGCAGTTTCCCGGCTCAATGGGTAACAAAGAGAGGGGGGGCACTAAATTTAGGCGCAAACTGTATATGTAAAGCAGCTATATGGAAAATCACTTTGTGTTAGTGAAAATCCCTGATTAAATAGCGCTGTGGTGTGTGCTGGCATACTCTCTCTGTCTCCCCAAAGGACTTTGTGGGGTCCTGTCCTCAGTCAGAGCATTCCCTGTGTGTGTGCGGTGTGTCGGTACGGCTGTGTCGACATGTTTGATGAGGAGGCTTATGTGGAGGCGGAGCAGGTGCCGATAAGTGTGATGTCACCCCCTGCGGGGCTGACACCAGAGTGGGTGGATATGTGGAAGGTATTAACCGACAGTGTCAACTCCTTACATAAAAGGCTGGATGACGTAACAGCCGTGGGACAGCCGGCTTCTCAGCCCGTGCCTGCCCAGGCGTCTCAAAGACCATCAGGGGCTCACAAACGCCCGCTACCTCAGATGGCAGACACAGATGTCGACACGGAGTCTGACTCCAGTGTCGACGAGGATGAGACATATACACAATCCACAAGGGGCATCCGTTGCATGATTACGGCAATGAAAAATGTGTTACACATTTCTGACATTAACCCAGGTACCACTAAAAAGGGTATTATGTTTGGGGAGAAAAAGCAGCCAGTGTTTTTTCCCCCATCAGATGAGTTGAATGAAGTGTGTGAAGAAGCGTGGGGTTCCCCCGATAAGAAACTGGTAATTTCTAAAAAGTTACTGATGGCGTACCCTTTCCCGCCAGAGGATAGGTCACGTTGGGAGATATCTCCTAGGGTGGATAAGGCGCTCACACGCTTGTCAAAAAAGGTGGCACTGCCGTCTCAGGATACGGCCGCATTGAAGGAGCCTGCTGATAGAAAGCAGGAGGCTATCCTGAAGTCTGTATATACACACTCGGGTACTATACTGAGACCTGCAATTGCTTCAGCATGGATGTGTAGTGCTGCTGCAGCGTGGTCTGATACCCTGTCAGATAATATTGATACCCTCGACAGGGATACTATTTTGCTAACCATAGAGCATATTAAAGACGTTGTCTTATATATGAGGGATGCACAGAGGGATATTTGCCGGCTGGCATCTAGAATTAATGCAATGTCCATTTCTGCCAGGAGGGTATTATGGACCCGGCAGTGGACAGGTGATGCTGATTCTAAAAGGCACATGGAGGTTTTGCCTTATAAGGGTGAGGAATTGTTTGGGGATGGTCTCTCGGACCTCGTATCCACAGCAACAGCTGGGAAATCGACATTTTTACCTCAGGCTCCCTCACAACCTAAGAAAGCACCGTACTATCAGGTACAGTCCTTTCGGCCTCAGAAAGGCAAGCGGATCAAAGGTGCTTCCTTTCTGCCCAGAGGCAGGGGGAGAGGGAAAAAGCTGCACCAGACAGCCAGTTCCCAGGAACAAAAATCCTCCCCTGCTTCTACTAAGTCCACCGCATGACGCTGGGGCTCCACAGGCGGAGCCAGGTGCGGTGGGGGCGCGTCTCCGGAACTTCAGCGACCAGTGGGTTCGCTCACAGGTGGATCTCTGGGTTCTACAAGTGGTATCTCAGGGATACAAGCTGGAATTCGAGGCGTCTCCCCCTCGCCGTTACCTCAAATCAGCCTGGCCAGCTACTCCCCAGGACAGGGAGGTAGTACTGGCGGCAAATCACAAGCTGTACCTCCAGCAGGTGATAATAAAAGTTCCCCTCCTTCAACAGGGACGGGGTTAATATTCCACAATGTTTGTGGTACCGAAACCAGACGGTTCGGTGAGACCCATTCTAAATTTGAAATCCTTGAACACTTATATAAAGAAGTTCAAGTTCAAAATGGAATCGCTCAGGGCGGTTATTGCAAGCCTGGAAGAGGGGGATTACATGGTATCACTGGACATCATGGATGCTTACCTACATGTCCCCATTTACCCACCTCACCAGGACTACCTCAAGGTTGTGGTACAGAACTGCCATTACCAATTCCAGACGTTGCCGTTTGGTCTGTCCACGGCACCGAGGGTGTGTTCCAAGGTAATGGCCAAAATGATGATACTCCTTCGAAAGAAGGGAGTTATAATTATCCCGTACTTGGACGATCTCCTTATAAAGGCGAGGTCCAAGGAGCAGTCGTTGATCGGAGTAGCACTATCTCAGGAAGTGCTACAACAGCACGGTTGGATTCTGAATATCCCAAAGTCGCAGCTGGTTCCTACGACGCGTCTGCTGATATTGGGCATGTTTCTGGACACAGAACAGAAGAAGGTGTTTCTCCCGGAGGAGAAGGCCAAGGAGTTGTCATCTCTGGTCAGAGACCTCCTGAAACCAAAACAGGTGTCGGTGCATCATTGCACGCGAGTCCTGGAAAAGATGGTAGCTTCTTACGAAGCAATTCCCTTCGGCAGGTTCCATGCAAGGAACTTTCAGTGGGACCTGTTAGACAAGTGAGGATCGCATCTTCAGATGCATCGGCTGATCACCCTGTCCCCGAGGGCCAGGGTGTCTCTGCTGTGGTGGCTGCAGAGTGCTCATCTTCTCGAGGGCCGCAGATTCGGCATTCAGGACTGGGTCCTGGTGACCACGGATGCAAGCCTCCGAGGTTGGGGAGCAGTCACTCAGGGAAGAAATTTCCAAGGACAATGGTCGAGTCAGGAGACTTCCCTACACATAAATATTCTGGACCTAAGGGCCATTTACAATGCCCTAAGGCAAGCAGAACCCCTGCTTCAAAACCAGCCAGTGCTGATTCAGTCAGACAACATCACGGCTGTCGCCCATGTAAACCGACAAGGCGGCACAAGAAGCAGGATGGAGTTGGTAGAAGCCACAAGGATTCTCCGATGGGCGGAGTATCACGTGCTAACACTGTCAGCAGTGTTCATTCCGGGTGTGGAAAACTAGGAAGCAGACTTCCTCAGCAGGCACGACCTCCACCCGGGAGAGTGGGAACATCATCCAGAAGTCTTCACGCAGATTGTGAACCGGCCACAGGTGGACATGATGGCGTCCCGCCTCAACAAAAAGCTAAAAAAGTATTGCGCCAGGTCAAGAGACCCTCAGGCGATAGCTGTGGACGCACTAGTGACACCGTGGGTGTACCAGTCGGTTGATGTGTTCCCTCCTCTTCCTCTCATACTATCCTCAGTACCTTGGGTAAGTAAAAGAGGAGTAAGAACTATACTCGTAGTTCCGGATTGGCCAAGAAGAACGTGGTACCCAGAACTACAAGAAATGATTTCGGAGGACTCATGGCCTCTGTCTCTCAGACAGAACCTGTTACTGCAAAGGCCCTGTCTGTTCCAAGACTTACCGCGGCTGCGTTTGAAGGCTTGGCAGTTGAACGCCGGATCCTAACGGAAAAGGGCGTTCCAGATGAAGTGATTCCTACGCTGTTAAAGGCTAGGAAAGACGCTGCCTGAAGTTCAGACGTTGTTAAGGGAGTGCTGCATATTCAGCCCCCTTTTGTGCCTCCAGTGGCACCTTGGGATCTCAACGTAGTGTTGGATTTCCTGAAATCACATTGTTTTGAGCCACTTCAGAACGTGGAGTTGAAGTATCTCACGTGGAAAGTGGTCATATATATATTTGGCCTTGGCTTCGGCTAGGCGTGTGTCAGAATTGGCGGCTTTGTCATGTGAAAGCCCTTATCTGATCTTCCATAGGGACAGGGCAGAATTGAGGATTCGTCCCCAATTTCTCCCTAAGGTGGTATCAGCGTTTCATTTGAACCAACCTATTGTGGTGCATGCGGCTACTCGGGACTTGGAGGCCTCCAAGTTGCTGGATGTAGTCTGGGCCCTGAAAATCTATGTTTCCAGGACGGCTAGAGTCAGAAATACTGACTTATCCTGCATGCACCCAACAAGCTGGGTGCTCCTGCTTCTAAGCAGACTATTGCTTGCTGGATCTGTAGCACGATTCAACTTGCACATTCTGCGGCTGGACTGCCACATCCTAAATCAGTAAAAGCCCATTCCACGAGGAAGGGGGTTCTTCTTGGGCGGCTGCCCAAGGGGTCTCGGCATTACAACTTTGCCGAGCTGCTACCTGGTCGGGGTCAAACACGTTTGCAAAATTCTACAAGTTTGATACCCTGGCTGAGGAGGACCTTGAGTTTGCTCATGCGGTGCTGCAGAGTCATCCGCACTCTCCCGCCCGTTTGGGAGCTTTGGTATAATCCCCATGGTCCTTACGGAGTACCCAGCATCCACTAGGACGTCAGAGAAAATAAGAATTTACTCACCGGTAATTCTATTTCTCGTAGTCCGTAGTGGATGCTGGGAGCCCGTCCCAAGTGCGGACTCTCTGCAATACGTGTATATAGTTATTGCTTAACTAAAGGGTTTTGTTATGAGCCATCTGTTAATGAGGCTCATTTGTTGTTCATTCTGTTAACTGGGTATAGTTATCACAAGTTGTACGGTGTGATTGGTGTGGCTGGTATGAGTCTTACCCGGGTTTCCAAATCCTTTCCTTGTAGTGTCAGCTCTTCCGGGCACAGTTTCCCTTACTGAGGTCTGGAGGAGGGGCATAGAGGGAGGAGCCAGTGCACACCAGATAGTACCTAATCTTTCTTTTAGAGTGCCCAGTCTCCTGCGGAGCCCGTCTGTTCCCCATGGTCCTTACGGAGTACCCAGCATCCACTACGGACTACGAGAAATAGAATTACCGGTGAGTAAATTCTTATTTTAATGTCAGCAGACATCAATGGGAATGTCCACGACACCCATAGAGTGGGAATAGAACCTGTGGCTCGCCACTGCTCGACCTGCTGCTGGCATTATGCCGGGTGGGATGCTGCGGTCGGGATACAGAGGTGTCTGCATACCGCCCAGTGGGATTACGTATGAAACTAGGTAGGTCAAATGAATTAAGTGAACCAAACAGCAACATTGTGAAGAAATAAGAAGGCTTGACGTTGGGCCAAAACAATGATGCAACGTGAAAGTGGAGCAGAGAGAAGAGACAGGTAGAGGTTAGCTTTCAGTGTTAAGCTGGGTACACCACTGGTGGGAACACAAATCTGGTAATGTATGGGAGCAAACTCCATTTGAGTTAACAAATTAATCCAAACAATCGTTTTCCTGTTTCCTCCAATACATTACCAGATATTTGTTCCCACCAGACAGATTGGGCAGATAAATGTTTAGCTTTGTACCCAGCTTAAGGGCTCTGAAAGGAGCAGCACAGAGAAAGTGGAACGCCTGCTCCGGCACATTGAGTGAGGCTGGGGGAGATTCCCCCTATAGGGGAGAGCTACTGGTGTTAGTGTCAGGTAGGTAAAGATTTCTGTAACCGTATGCAGTCATGAGATCTACATTTACAGTTTCATCAGCAGAAACTTATCATTGATGTCGGTATTCTCATAATGGCGACATTTCCAAGAGGTTTAGGGACAGACTTAGAAGAAATCCACCATGTTGACATGCTAACACTGGCGACATAACATCAGTGTCAACATCTTGAATATGTCCAATGTCGACATTATGAATGACAACATTGTGACTGTCAAACAATATACAGAATCCTTCAGTAATGGCAATGGAAGTAATAGCTCCTAGGTTGATGTGTGTTACTTGCAGGAATTGCGTTCCAGAGTGCATTGCTGGGATAAGTGTACAGTTGTAGGGATTGGGAATATGAGGTGGATGGGAAGTTTTAGGGTGGAACAAGAATCCCTGAGCATGGATTTAGGTATACAGGATTTGCGGAGATGTTTCTAGTAGCCATGGCATAAAGCGGAGAGAGAGAGAGTGTAGGTGGGGTTCTGTTAGTGAATATTGGTGAGAGAGTGCTGGCTAGGAAGGCGGGGCAGTCTGAGGGGAAATAATGATGTGGGAGGGAGAGAGAGGCATTCGAAGTGAAGATGTGGATTAGTTGGAGGATCTATTGAGAGTGCTGAGTAATGATGGAGCAGCGGATCCAGGTGCCCAGTGGCATGTAGGATAGGAAGTGGAGACTTTCCTCACCTCCTGGCTGTGGTACTGAAGAAGGCAGACTGTCTAGCTACAACACTGCTCCATGACTCTGACCTCAGCACTATAGTGTCATTTAGCCCTGGTTTCCACAAACTGTTTTATAACTTTTACAATAAGATTATTGGGAAGGTTGACCCTACATCTAAACTAATTTGCAGCCCTGTCTTACCTGCTGTTCACATGTCGAAAAGTAGCACCGATATCACATGGAGAAAAGTATGCAGACGCCTGGACATTGCACCCATATGTGCTTGTTGAAGCGCGCAAGTCCATGTAATACCACCATACACGCTGTAGCATTAAGATCTCCCTATAGTGGAACTAAGAGGCCCAGGCTAAATCAAAAATGGCCCCAGAACATCACCCCTCCTAAAGTAAACTTGACCTTTGACCATACAGATTCGGCAGGAATGATTCTTCTGACTTTATTGGTCACTCCAGAGAACATGTTTCTGCCGCTCTAAAGTCCAGTGGCGGCGGTGTGCTTTACACCACCCCACCATGCGTATGGCGTTGTGCGTGTTGATCTAAGGCTTTTGTGCGGCTGCTCAGACATGGAATCCCAATACATGAAGCTCGTGACAAACCCGTCTTGTGCTGCTTCCAGAGACGGTTTATAACTCAGTAGTCACATTAGCACTTGGTGATTCCGATCTGTGAGCTTTGTGTGGCCTATCACTTCATAGCTGAGCTGTTGCTCACAGACCTTTCTGACATACAAGAACAGCAACTTTCGTTAATCTGTGTAGCTCTTCAGGGCAGACACTTGTGACATAATACACCATGTGGAAGTAACGGGGGGAATTTAGTTCAGCATGATGTGCAGTGGGCTTTGCTGTGCACATAACGGGCACTTATGGTAGTGCTGACACTAAGTTTTACCTCACTCCTTCATGGGGTGCGATGGAAAATTTGCAATGCAGACAGGACGTGACGTGCTGTTCCGGTTCCCCACAATGAGGCCCATTCTGCTGCTAATGTTAGACTATGGAGGTTTGTGAACCTGTTAGCAATGGGTGTGGTTGAAATGGCTACAACATGAATTAGAAGCGGTCTGCACATACTATTGGCCATGTAGCCTAGTAGAGACTGTAACATAGGCAGGTACAAATACAATAATATTTCTGATCTATTTATTTAAATCTATCCCGGTCAGAGCAGTGTAGCAGGATGTTTGCTCAGCTCCGGGACCCGACCACAGACTTTCTCTAGTAATGTAATGGTCGTTGTGGCTTGAAGCTGCCTGGGTGTTTCTGTGGCACTTGTTTGCTTTGTACGCCTTGTTAAGTATAGTCATAAAGAGTCTCTGCAGGGATTCCTCCTTTTGTTTCCTCCAAATCTACATACACTACATTTCTCTGCCATAATAGTGACCTCTTATTTTTAGAGCTGATCCTGTCCAGTTCAGGGACCTACTACAAGCTCAGTCAGATGATCTTTCTGATGCCATGGTGCAAATGAAAACTCTCTGAAAAAGTGTGCACTCTAAAATCCTTCATCATACAGTTGCGTCTGTGCACACGGGTTCTAGCACAGACCACAGGTCAGCCTGACAAGTAACACCTCTGGTGTGGTCAATGATGGCAAGTTTGTGTGTGGCAATTTCACATTTCTCATTACCTGTACTTCTTGTGGGGGAATAAAACGTGTCCAGCACTTGTCTAGTATATTTCATTTGTTATTCAATTGCAAAGGAGCATGCTGCATTTTTAGATCTCTTGAGCTGATGTGTGTAGCATCTTTTAAAATAAAAACCCTATAGATCTGGGTGACGCATTATGGAAAATACTAAACCGTTTTATATGTCTTGGCTATTGGCTGAAAATGCATAATTGTCTGTCAAACTAGTCCATTGTGAGTTGACCTGAAGAGCCATAGGGTGGCAGTATAGGTTTGGCAGTCTGTGCTCTGTGCGGTAGAGCGGATATGGTAATGGAACAAAACCTGTAAAGTCATGTTACAAAGGCACACAAAGAACTGTAGCATGTCCTGTTCCCATGTGAGTTCTTTAATGGTCAAAAACTGCATCGAGGGAGCTCATTAAAGGAGTATTGGGGAAATGTAGTAAAGGATAGTTAAAGGACCTAAAATACAGTTTGGCTTATATTAAAGAACTAGAAATGTCATTTAAATATATATATGTAAACCTTTTACAAGCTGACCAGAAGGGAATATTTGACACACTGATCATGTGTGAATGAATGTGTTAGGGCAGAACGGACGGTGTAATGGTTAGCATTACTGCCTCACAGCACTGAGGTCATGGGTTCAATTACCACCATGCCCCTAAATTGTGTGGAGTTTGTATATTCTCCCTGTGCTTGCGTGGGGTTCTTCCGAGTACTCCGGTTTTCTCCCTCAAGCCAAAAATATACTGGTAGCTTAATAGGCTCCTGACAAAAAAAATTATCCCAAGTATGTGCAAAGGGCAGACTAGATGGGCCAGGTGGTTATATCTGCTGTCACATTCTAGGTTTCTGTCTTGAGACTTTCTATCCGAGATAAAATTGAAATAACCACCTTTCCTATAAAACCAGAAATCTGGTAATAGATTGTCGCAGAGCAAAATATCGGCTGTGATTGTTTGATGTGCCTTTTATAGAAGGAAGCCTGTTTAGCTTTAGTTACCACCATGATTATACGGGAAGTGCAAGTTTTATTTCTGGTACCTATGTTCCATGTGTGTTTATCCCATATAAATATACTAAACGTAGATCTCTTCCCTTTACAGTGGGATACAGCCGGCCAGGAAAGGTTCCGAACCATCACATCCAGTTACTACAGAGGCGCTCACGGCATCATTGTGGTGTACGACGTTACAGACCAGGTAACTTCCTTGCCAATGTTCGCTTGGTACTTTCTTTCAGCGCACAGAATAAATGGCGTTTACGCCGCACTAATTTTGCTTTCTGAGCAGGGGTATGCTTTGTAACAAAACAAGTGGACAGATGGTGCATAATTAATCCGCTTTTGCATATATTTTTATCAATAAAGCAAAGAGGAATTATTCTTAAACTTACGGAGGATAGTCCATTTCTCTATCGTCCTAGTGGATGCTGGGGTTCCTGAAAGGACCATGGGGAATAGCGGCTCCGCAGGAGACAGGGCACAAAAAGTAAAGCTTTTCCAGATCAGGTGGTGTGCACTGGCTCCTCCCCCCATGACCCTCCTCCAGACTCCAGTTAGATTTTTGTGCCCGGCCGAGAAGGGTGCAATCTAGGTGGCTCTCCTAAAGAGCTGCTTAGAAAAAGTTTAGCTAGGTTTTTTATTTTACAGTGATTCCTGCTGGCAACAGGATCACTGCAGCGAGGGACTGAGGGGAGAAGGAGTCAACTCACCTGCGTGCAGGATGGATTGGCTTCTTGGCTACTGGACATCAAGCTCCAGAGGGACGATCACAGGTACAGCCTGGATGGTCACCGGAGCCGCGCCGCCGGCCCCCTTGCAGATGCTGAAGTCAGAAGAGGTCCAGAATCGGCGGCTGAAGACTCCTGCAGTCTTCTAAAGGTAGCGCACAGCACTGCAGCTGTGCGCCATTTTCCTCTCAGCACACTTCACACGGCAGTCACTGAGGGTGCAGGGCGCTGGGAGGGGGGCGCCCTGGGAGGCAAATGATTACCTATAAAGGCTAAAAATACCTCGCATATAGCCCCCAGAGGCTATATGGAGATATTTAACCCCTGCCTGATTTCTCTAAATAGCGGGAGACGAGCCCGCCAGAAAAGGGGCGGGGCCTATCTCCTCAGCACACGGCGCCATTTCCTTTCACAGCTCCGCTGGTCAGGACGGCTCCCAAGTCTCTCCCCTGCACTGCACTACAGAAACAGGGTAAAACAGAGAGGGGGGGCAAATTTATGGCGATATTTTGATATAACAAAGCAGCTATAAGGGAGCACTTATTATAAGGCTATCCCTGATATATATATATATATATAGCGCTTTTGGTGTGTGCTGGCAAACTCTCCCTCTGTCTCCCCAAAGGGCTAGTGGGTCCTGTCTTCGTTAGGAGCATTCCCTGTGTGTCTGCTGTGTGTCGGTACGTGTGTGTCGACATGTATGAGGACGATATTGGCGTGGAGGCGGAGCAATTGCCAAATATGAGGATGTCACCCCCTAGGGAGTCGACACCAGAATGGATGCCTTTATTTATGGAACTACGGGATAGTGTCAACACGCTAAAGCAGTCGTTTGACGACATGAGACGGCCGGACAATCAATTAGTGCCTGTCCAGGCGACTCAAACACCGTCAGGGGCTGTGAAACGCCCTTTGCCTCAGTCGGTCGACACAGACCCAGACACAGGCGATGACTCCAGTGGTGACGGTGACGAATCAACCGTATTTTCCAGTAGGGCCACACGTTATATGATTTTGGCAATGAAGGAGGCGTTACATTTAGCTGATACTACAGGTACCACTAAACAGGGTATTATGTGGGGTGTGAAAAAACTACCTATAGTTTTTCCTGAATCAGAAGAATTAAATGACGTGTGTTATTATGTGGGGTGTGAAAAAACTACCTATAGTTTTTCCTGAATCAGAAGAATTAAATGACGTGTGTAATGAAGCGTGGGTTGCCCCTGATAAAAAGCTGATAATTTCAAAGAAATTATTGGCATTATACCCTTTCCCGCCAGAGGTTAGGGAGCGCTGGGAAACACCTCCTAGGGTGGACAAGGCGCTAACACGCTTATCTAAACAAGTGGCGTTACCCTCTCCTGAGACGGCCGCACTTAAAGATCCATCAGATAGGAGGATGGAAAATATCCAAAAAAGTATATACACACATGCAGGTGTTATACTACGACCAGCTATAGCGACTGCCTGGATGTGCAGTGCTGGGGTAGTTTGGTCAGAGTCCCTGATTGAAAATATTGATACCCTGGACAGGGACAATATTTTACTGTCGTTAGAACAAATAAAGGATGCATTTCTTTATATGCGTGATGCACAGAGGGATATCTGCACACTGGCATCACGGGTAAGTGCTATGTCCATTTCGGCCAGAAGAACTTTATGGACGCGACAGTGGACAGGCGATGCGGACTCAAAACGGCATATGGAAGTTTTGCAGTATAAAGGGGAGGAGTTATTTGGAGTCGGTCTATCAGATTTGGTGGCCACGGCTACAGCCGGGAAATCCACCTTTCTACCTCAAGTCACTCCCCAACAGAAAAAGGCACCGACCTTTCAACCGCAGCCCTTTCGTTCCTTTAAAAATAAGAGAGCAAAGGGCTATTCATATCTGCCACGAGGCAGAGGTCGAGGGAAGAGACAGCAACAGGCAGCTCCTTCCCAGGAACAGAAGCCCTCCCCGGCTTCTACAAAAGCCTCAGCATGACGCTGGGGCTTCTCAAGCGGACTCGGGGACGGTGGGGGGTCGTCTCAAAAATTACAGCGCGCAGTGGGCTCACTCGCAAGTAGATCCCTGGATCCTGCAGATAATATCTCAGGGGTACAGGTTGGAATTAGAGACAGATCCACCTCGCCGTTTCCTGAAGTCTGCTTTACCAACGTCCCCCTCCGAAAGGGAGACGGTTTTGGAAGCCATTCACAAGCTGTACTCTCAGCAGGTGATAGTCAAGGTACCTCTTCTACAATAAGGGAAGGGGTATTATTCCACTCTTTTTGTGGTACCGAAGCCGGATGGCTCGGTAAGGCCTATTCTAAATCTGAAGTCCTTGAACCTGTACATAAAGAAGTTCAAGTTCAAGATGGAGTCACTCAGAGCAGTGATAGCGAACCTGGAAGAGGGGGACTTTATGGTATCCTTGGACATCAAGGATGCGTATCTCCACGTTCCAATTTACCCCTCACACCAGGGGTACCTCAGGTTCGTTGTACAAAACTGTCACTATCAGTTTCAGACGCTGCCGTTCGGATTGTCCACGGCACCTCGGGTCTTTACAAAGGTAATGGCCGAGATGATGATTCTTCTTCGAAGAAAAGGCGTATTAATTATCCCATACTTGGACGATCTCCTAATAAGGGCAAGGTCCAGAGAACAGCTAGAGATGGGATTAGCACTGTCTCAAGAAGTGCTAAAACAGCACGGGTGGATTCTGAATATTCCAAAATCCCAGTTAATGCCGACAACTCGTCTGCTGTTCCTAGGGATGATTCTGGACACGGTTCAGAAAAAGGTTTTTCTCCCGGAGGAAAAAGCCAAGGAGTTATCCGAGCTTGTCAGGAACCTCCTAAAACCAGGAAAGGTGTCTGTACATCAATGCACAAGAGTCCTGGGAAAAATGGTGGCTTCTTACGAAGCAATTCCATTCGGCAGATTCCACGCAAGAATTTTCCAAAGGGATCTGTTGGACAAATGGTCAGGGTCGCATCTTCAGATGCACCTACGGATAACCCTGTCTCCAAGGACAAGGGTGTCTCTTCTGTGGTGGTTGCAGAGTCCTCATCTATTGGAGGGCCGCAGATTCGGCATACAGGATTGGATCCTGGTGACCACGGACGCCAGCCTGAGAGGCTGGGGAGCAGTCACACAAGGAAGAAACTTCCAGGGAGTATGGACGAGCCTGGAAACGTCTCTTCACATAAACATATTGGAACTAAGAGCAATATACAATGCTCTAAGCCAGGCAGAACCTCTGCTTCAAGGAAAACCGGTGTTGATCCAGTCGGACAACATCACGGCAGTCGCCCATGTGAACAGACAGGGCGGCACAAGAAGCAGGAGTGCAATGGCAGAAGCTGCAAGGATTCTTCGCTGGGCAGAGAATCATGTGATAGCACTGTCAGCAGTGTTCATCCCGGGAGTGGACAACTGGGAAGCAGACTTCCTCAGCAGACACGATCTTCACCCGGGAGAGTGGGGACTTCATCCAGAAGTCTTCCACATGCTGGTAACCCGTTGGGAAAGACCGATGGTGGACATGATGGCGTCTCGCCTCAACAAAAAACTGGACAGGTATTGCGCCAGGTCAAGAGATCCGCAGGCAATAGCTGTGGACGCGCTGGTAACGCCTTGGGTGTACCAGTCGGTGTATGTGTTTCCTCCTCTGCCTCTCATACCAAAAGTATTGAGAATTATACGGCAAAGAGGCGTGAGAACGATACTAGTGGTTCCGGATTGGCCAAGAAGGACTTGGTACCCGGAACTTCAAGAGATGATCACGGAAGATCCGTGGCCTCTACCTCTAAGGAGGGACTTGCTTCAGCAGGGTCCCTGTCTGTTTCAAGACTTACCGCGGCTGCGTTTGACGGCATGGCGGTTGAACGCCGGATCCTAAAGGAAAAAGGCATGCCGGAAGAAGTCATTCCTACTTTGATTAAAGCGAGGAAGGAAGTAACCGTGCAACATTATCACCGAATTTGGCGAAACTATGTTGCGTGGTGCGAAGATCGGAGTGCTCCGACGGAGGAATTTCAACTGGGTCGATTCCTACATTTCCTGCAATCAGGATTGTCTATGGGTCTCAAATTGGGATCTATTAAGGTTCAAATTTCGGCCCTGTCGATTTTCTTTCAAAAAGAATTGGCTTCAGTCCCTGAAGTCCAGACCTTTGTTAAGGGAGTGCTGCATATACAGCCGCCTGTGGTGCCTCCAGTGGCACCGTGGGATCTCAATGTGGTTTTGGAATTTCTAAAATCTCATTGGTTTGAACCACTAAAAAAGGTGGATTTGAAATATCTCACATGGAAAGTGACCATGCTTCTAGCCCTGGCTTCGGCCAGGAGAGTGTCAGAACTGGCAGCCTTATCTTACAAAAGCCCATATCTGATTTTCCATTCGGACAGGGCAGAACTGCGGACTCGTCCGCATTTTCTCCCTAAGGTGGTGTCAGCATTTCATCTGAACCAGCCTATTGTAGTGCCTGCGGCTACAAGTGACTTGGAGGACTCCAAGTTACTGGACGTTGTCAGAGCATTAAAAATATATATTTCAAGGACAGCTGGAGTCAGAAAATCTGACTCGTTGTTTATATTGTATGCACCCAACAAGATGGGTGCTCCTGCGTCTAAGCAGACGATTGCTCGTTGGATCTGTAGCACAATCCAACTTGCACATTCTGTGGCAGGCCTGCCACAGCCTAAATCTGTAAAGGCCCACTCCACAAGGAAGGTGGGCTCATCTTGGGCGGCTGCCCGAGGGGTCTCGGCATTACAACTCTGCCGAGCAGCTACGTGGTCAGGGGAGAACACGTTTGTAAAATTTTACAAATTTGATACTCTGGCTAAGGAGGACCTGGAGTTCTCTCATTCGGTGCTGCAGAGTCATCCGCACTCTCCCGCCCGTTTGGGAGCTTTGGTATAATCCCCATGGTCCTTTCAGGAACCCCAGCATCCACTAGGACGATAGAGAAAATAAGATTTTACTTACCGATAAATCTATTTCTCGGAGTCCGTAGTGGATGCTGGGCGCCCATCCCAAGTGCGGATTATCTGCAATAATTGTACATAGTTACTGTTAACTAATTCGGGTTATTGTTGAAGGAAGCCATCTTTCAGAGGCTCCGCTGTTATCATACTGTTAACTGGGTTTAGATCACAAGTTGTACGGTGTGATTGGTGTGGCTGGTATGAGTCTTACCCGGGATTCAAAATCCTCCCTTATTGTGTACGCTCGTCCGGGCACAGTACCTAACTGGAGTCTGGAGGAGGGTCATGGGGGGAGGAGCCAGTGCACACCACCTGATCTGGAAAAGCTTTACTTTTTGTGCCCTGTCTCCTGCGGAGCCGCTATTCCCCATGGTCCTTTCAGGAACCCCAGCATCCACTACGGACTCCGAGAAATAGATTTATCGGTAAGTAAAATCTTATTTTCTCTATCGTCCTAGTGGATGCTGGGGTTCCTGAAAGGACCATGGGGAATAGCGGCTCCGCAGGAGACAGGGCACAAAAAGTAAAGCTTTAGGATCAGGTGGTGTGCACTGGCTCCTCCCCCTATGACCCTCCTCCAAGCCAGTTAGATTTTTGTGCCCGGCCGAGAAGGGTGCAATTCTAGGTGGCTCTCATAAAGAGCTGCTTAGAGAGTTTAGCTTAGGTTTTTTATTTTACAGTGATTCCTGCTGGCAACAGGATCACTGCAACGAGGGACAGAGGGGAGAAGAAGTGAACTCACCTGCGTGCAGGATGGATTGGCTTCTTGGCTACTGGACATGAAGCTCCAGAGGGACGATCACAGGTACAGCCTGGATGGTCACCGGAGCCACGCCGCCGGCCCCCTCACAGATGCTGAAGCAAGAAGAGGTCCAGAATCGGCGGCTGAAGACTCCTGCAGTCTTCTTAAGGTAGCGCACAGCACTGCAGCTGTGCGCCATTTTCCTCTCAGCACACTTCACACGGCAGTCACTGAGGGTGCAGGGCGCTGGGGGGGGGCGCCCTGGGAGGCAAATGAAAACCTTTAAAAAGGCTAAAAATACCTCACATATAGCCCCAGAGGCTATATGGAGATATTTACCCCTGCCTAAATGTACTAAATAGCGGGAGACGAGCCCGCCGGAAAAGGGGCGGGGCCTATCTCCTCAGCACACGGCGCCATTTTCTGTCACAGCTCCGCTGGTCAGGAAGGCTCCCAGGTCTCTCCCCTGCACTGCACTACAGAAACAGGGTATAACAGAGAGGGGGGGCAAAATAAATGGCTATATATATATTAATATAAAAGCAGCTATAAGGGAGCACTTAATCATAAGGCTATCCCTGTCATATATAGCGCTTTTTGGTGTGTGCTGGCAGACTCTCCCTCTGTCTCCCCAAAGGGCTAGTGGGTCCTGTCTTCGTATAGAGCATTCCCTGTGTGTCTGCTGTGTGTCGGTACGTGTGTGTCGACATGTATGAGGACGATATTGGCGTGGAGGCGGAGCAATTGCCTGTAATGGTGATGTCACTCTCTAGGGAGTCGACACCGGAATGGATGGCTTATTTAGGAAATTACGTGATAATGTCAACACGCTGCAAAGTCGGTTGACGACATGAGACGGCCGACAAACAATTAGTACGGTCCAGACGTCTCAAAAACACCGTCAAGGGTTTTAAAACGCCCGTTTACTTTAGTCGGTCGACACAGACACAGACAGGGACACTGAATCCAGTGTCGACGGTGAATAAACAAACGTATTCCTTATTAGGGCCACACGTAAAAGGCAATGAAGGAGGTGTTACGTATTTCTGATACTACAAGTACCACAAAAGAGGGTATTATGTGGGATGTGAAAAAACTACCATAGTTTTTCCTGAATCAGATAAATTAAATAAAGTGTGTGATGATGCGTGGGTTCCCCCCGATAGAAAATTATGGGCGGTATACCCTTTCCCGCCAGAAGTTAGGGCGCGTTGGGAAACACCCCTTAAGGTGGATAAGGCGCTCACACGCTTATCAAAACAAGTGGCGGTACCGTCTATAGATAGGGCCGTCCTCAAGGACCAGCTGACAAGGCTGGAAAATATAATAAAAAGTATATACACACATACTGGTGTTATACTGCGGCCAGCGATCGCCTCAGCCTGGATGTGCAGAGCTAGGGTGGCTTGGTCGGATTCCCTGACTAAAAATATTGATACCCTTGACAGGGACAGTATTTTATTGACTATAGAGCATTTCTATATATGCGAGATGCACAGAGGGATATTTGCACTCTGGCATCATGAATAAACGCGATGTCCATAACTGCCAGAAGATGTTATGGACACGACAGTGGTCAGGTGATGCAGATTCCAAACGGCACAGTATGGCCGTATAAAGGAAGAGGACTTGTTTGGGGTCGGTCCATCGGACCTGGTGGTCACGGCAACTGCTGGAAAATCCACCGTTTTTTACCCTAAGTCACATCTCTGCAGAAAAAGACACCGTCTTTTCAGCCTCAGTCCTCTCGTCCCTATAAGATCATATCTGCCCAGGGATAGAGGAAAGGGAAGAAGACTGCAGCAGGCAGCCCATTCCCAGGAACAGAAGCGTTCCACCACGTCTGACAAGTTCTCAGCATGGCGCTGAGACCGTACAGGACCCCTGGATCCTACAAGTAGTATCCCGGGGGTACAGATGGGAATGTCGAGACGTTTCCCCTTCGCAGGCTCCTGAAGTCTGCTTTACCAAGTCTCCCTCCGACAAGGAGGTAGTATGGGAAAAAATTCACAAGCTGTATTCCCAGCAGGTGATAATTAAATTACCCCTCCTACTACAGAAAAGGGGTATTATTCCACACTATATTGTGGTACTGAAGCCAGAAGGCTAGGTGAGACTTATTCTAAAAAATTTTTTTTGAACACTTACAAAGGTTCAAATTAAGATGAAGTCACTCAGAGCAGTGATAACGAACCAGGAAGAAGGGGACTATATAGTGTCCCGGGACATCAGGGATGCTTACCTCTATGTCCCAAATTTGCCCTTCTCACTAAGGGTACCTCAGGTTCGTGGTGCAGAACTGTCACTATCAGTTTCAGACGCTGCCGTTTGGATTGTCCACGGCACCCCGGGGTCTTTACCAAGGTAATGGCCGAATTGATGATTCTTCTTCGAAGAAAAGGCGTCTTAATTATCCCTTACTTGGACGATCTCCTGATAGGGGCATAGTCCAGGGAACAGTTGGAGGTCGGAGTAGCACTATCTCGGATACTGCTAAAATCAGCACGGGTGGATTCTAAATATTCCAAAATCGCAGCTGATCCCGACGACACGTCTGCTGTGCCTAGGGATGATTCTGGACACAGTCCAGAAAAAGGTGTTTCTCCCGGAAGAGAAAGCCAGGGAGTTATCCGAGCAAGTCAGGAACCTCCTAAAAACAGTGCATCATTGCACAAGGGTCCTGGTAAAAATGGTGGCTTCCTACGAAGCAATTCCATTCGGCAGATTTCACGTAAGAACTTTTCAGTGGGATCTGCTGGACAAATGGTCCGGATCGCATCTTCAGATGCATCAGCGGATAACCCAATATCCAAGGACAAGGGTGTCTCTCCTGTGGTGGTTATAGAGTGCTCATCTTCTAGAGGGCCGCAGATTCGGCATTCAGGATTGGATGCTGGTAACCACGGAGCCCAGCCTGAGAGGCTGGGGAGCAGTCACACAAGGGAAAAATTTCCAGGGAGTGTGATCAAGTATGGAGACTTTTCTCCACATAAATATACTGGAGCTAAGGGTAAATTTATAATGCTCTAAGCTTAGCAAGACCTCTGCTTCAAGGTCAGCCGGTATTGATCCAGTGGGAAAAACATCACGGCAGTCGCCCACGTAAACAGACAGGGCGACACAAGAAGCAGGAGGGCAATGGCATAAACTGCAAGGACTTTTCGCTGGGCGGAAAATCATGTGATAACACTGTCAGCAGTTTTTCATCCCGGGAATGGAAACTGGGAAGCAGACTTCCTCAGCACGACCTCCACCCGGGAGAGTGGAAACTTCATTGAGAAGTTTTTTCCACATGATTGTAAACCGTTGGGAAATACCAAAGGTGGACATGATGGCGTCCCGTCTGAACAAAAAACGGGACAGGTATTGCGCCAGGTCAAGAGACTCTCAGGCAATAGATGTGGACGTTCTGGTAACACCGTGGGTGTACCAGTCGGTGTATGTGTTCCCTCCTCTGCTTCTCATACCTAAGGTGCTGAGAATTATAAGACGTAGAGGAGTAAGAACTATACTCATGGCTCCGGATTGGCCAAGAAGGACTTGGTACCCGGAACTTCAAGAGATGCTTACAGAGGTCTTATGGCCTCTGCCGCTAAGAAGGGACTTGCTTCAGCAAGTACCATGTCTGTTCCAAGACTTACCGCAGCTGCGTTTGTCGGCATGGCAATGGAAAGCCGGATCCTAAAGGAAAAAAAAGGCATTCCGGAAGAGGTCATTCCTACCCTGGTCAAAGCCAGAAAGGAGGTGACCGCACAACATTATCACCACGTGTGGCGAAAATATGTTGCGTGGTGTGAGGCCAGGAAGGCCCCACAAAGAAATTTCAACTCGGTCGTTTCCTGCATTTCCTGCAAACAGGAGTGTCTATGGGCCTCAAATTGGGGTCCATTAAGGTTCAAATTCGGCCCTGTAAATTTTCTTCCAGAAAGAATTGGCTTCAGTTCCTGAAGTCCAGAAGTTTGTCAAGGGAGTATTGCATATACAAACCCCTTTTTTGTGCCTCCAGTGGCACTGTGGGATCTCAACGTAGTTCTGGGATTCCTCAAATCACATTGGTTTAAAACCAGTCAAATATGTGGATTTGAAGCATCTCACATAAAAAGTGACCATGCTCTTGGCCCTGGCCTGGACCAGGCGAGTGTCAAATTGGTGGTTTTTTCTCAAAAAAGCCCATATCTGTTTGTCCATTCGGACAGGGCAGAGCTGCGGACTCGTCCCCAGTTCTCTCCCTAAGGTGGTGTCAGTGTTTCACCTGAACCAGCTTATTGTGGTGCCTTGCACCTACTAGGGACTTGGAGGACTCCAAGTTGCTAGAAGTTGTCAGGGCCCTGAAAATATGTTCCAGGACAGCTGGAGTCAGAAAATCTGACTCGCTGTTTATACTGTATGCACCCAACAAGTTGGGTGCGCCTGCTTCTAAGCAGTCGATTGCTCGTTGGATTTGTAACACAATTCAACTTGCACATTCTGAGGCAGGCCTGCCACAGTCTAAATCGGTTAAGGCCCATTCCACAAGGAAGGTGGGCTCATCTTGGGCGGCTGCCCGAGAGGTCTCGGCATTACAACTCTGCCGAGCAGCTACGTGGTCAGGGGAGAACACGTTTGTAAAATTCTACAAATTTGATATCCTGGCAAAAGAGGACCTGGAGCTGGAGTTCTCTCATTCGGTGCTGCAGAGTCATCCGCACTCTCCCGCCCGTTTGGGAGCTTTGGTATAATCCCCATGGTCCTTTCAGGAACCCCAGCATCCACTAGGACGATAGAGAAAATAAGAATTTACTTACCGATAATTCTATTTCTCGGAGTCCGTAGTGGATGCTGGGCGCCCATCCCAAGTGCGGATTATCTGCAATACTTGTACATAGTTACAAAAATCGGGTTATTATTGTTGTGAGCCATCTTTTCAGAGGCTCCGCTGTTATCATACTGTTAACTGGGTTTAGATCACAAGTTGTACGGTGTGATTGGTGTGGCTGGTATGAGTCTTACCCGGGATTCAAAATTCCTCCCTTATTGTGTACGCTCGTCCGGGCACAGTACCTAACTGGCTTGGAGGAGGGTCATAGGGGGAGGAGCCAGTGCACACCACCTGATCCTAAAGCTTTACTTTTTGTGCCCTGTCTCCTGCGGAGCCGCTATTCCCCATGGTCCTTTCAGGAACCCCAGCATCCACTACGGACTCCGAGAAATAGAATTATCGGTAAGTAAATTCTTATTTTTTAAAACCAATATATAAAAAGTCAGGGTGTACCGTAGGGTATTGCTTCTGTAGTTGGTTTCCATTGCATGATGCCTGTATTCTTTGCAGTTTATTCTTCCAGTAAAAGTCCCAAAATTTGCAGTATCCGTAGCTTACAGGTGTACTCATTTATTTTTGGACATAGTATACGTGTTATTTCTCTAACGTCCTAAGTGGATGCTGGGGACTCCGTAAGGACCATGGGGAATAGCGGCTCCGCAGGAGACTGGGCACATCTAAAGAAAGCTTTAGGACTATCTGGTGTGCACTGGCTCCTCCCCCCATGACCCTCCTCCAAGCCTCAGTTAGATCTCTGTGCCCGAACGAGAAGGGTGCACACTAGGGGCTCTCCTGAGCTTCTTAGTGAAAGTTTTAGTTTAGGTTTTTTATTTTCAGTGAGACCTGCTGGCAACAGGCTCACTGCATCGAGGGACTAAGGGGAGAAGAAGCGAACTCACCTGCGTGCAGAGTGGATTGGGCTTCTTAGGCTACTGGACATTAGTTCCAGAGGGACGATCACAGGCCCAGCTTGGATGGGTCCCAGAGCCGCGCCGCCGGCCCCCTTACAGAGGCAGAAGAGGTCCGGAAAATCGGCGGCAGAAGGCGTCCTGTCTTCAACAAGGTAGCGCACAGCACTGCAGCTGTGCGCCATTGCTCTCAGCACACTTCACACTTCGGTCACTGAGGGTGCAGGGCGCTGGGGGGAGCGCACTGAGACGCAATAAAAACACCTTAGATGGCAAAAAAAATGCATCACATATAGCTCCTGGGCTATATGGATGCATTTAACCCCTGCCAGAATACATAGAAAAACAGGAGATAAGGCCGCCGATAAGGGGGCGGAGCCTATCTCCTCAGCACACTGGCGCCATTTTCCCTCACAGCTCCGTTGGAGGGAAGCTCCCTGGCTCTCCCCTGCAGTCACTACACTACAGAAAGGGTTAAAAAGAGGGGGGCACTAATTAGGCGCAGTATTAACTATACAGCAGCTATAAGGGGAAAAACACTTATATAAGGTTATCCCTGTATATATATAGCGCTCTGGTGTGTGCTGGCAAACTCTCCCTCTGTCTCCCCAAAGGGCTAGTGGGGTCCTGTCCTCTATCAGAGCATTCCCTGTGTGTGCGCTGTATGTCGGTACTTTTGTGTCGACATGTATGAGGAGAAAAATAATGTGGAGACGGAGCAGATTGCCTGTAATAGTGATGTCACCCCCTAGGGCAGTGATTTTCAACCTTTTTAAATTCGTGGCACACTAAACAAAATGTTTAAATTGCCAAGGCACACCATCAGTTTTTTTGGCCCCGCAGTAATAGCACACATTGGCCCCGCAGTAATAGCACACATTGGCCCAGCAGTAATAAAACAGATTTATATTAATGCCACACACCTGCCCCCATAGTAATTATACACACATGCCCCATTCTAATTCCACACACCTGCCCCTCCATAGTCAAGCCACACACACGCCTCCATTGTAATTCCTTACACCTGTCCCACCCATAGTAATTATACATACCTGCCACAGTAATTTCTCGCACATTAATGTTATATATACACACACATATATATATATATATATATATATATATATATGTATATATATATATGTATGTGTATATATATATATATATATATATATGTATATGTATATATATATATTTATTTCTAACCTTAACTCTTTCCCTCAGTGGGGAGAAGTGAGGAGCGCTGGGGCGAGAAGGCAGCATGGAGCAGGAGCAGCACAGAGTGTGTGTGTGCACTGCAGGCGGGGAGAACGCAGCGTGCGGGCTGGCTGATGCGGAAGTGCAGCGTTGACCGGCGAGCACAGTTACATCTGCCTGGCGGCAGTGGCGGTTCTGTGGGCGGGCGGCAGTGCCGGGACTGTGTGCGGGCGGCGGCGCCGGGTCTTTGTACGGACGACGGCAGGAGGCGGGCATCTCTGGTGGGCTGCGGTGGCGGCACACCTGGCAACTGCCTGCGGCACACTAGTGTGCCGCGGCACACCTGTTGAAAAAGGCTGCCCTAGGGGGTCGACACCTGAGTGGATGAACTGTTGGAAGGAATTACGTGACAGTGTCAGCTCTGTATAAAAGACAGTGGTTGACATGAGACAGCCGGCTACTCAGCTTGTGCCTGTCCAGACGTCTCATAGGCCGCCAGGGGCTCTAAAGCGCCCGTTACCTCAGATGGCAGATATAGACGCCGACACGGATACTGACTCCAGTGTCGACGGTGAAGAGACGAATGTGACTTCCAGTAGGGCCACACGTTACATGATTGAGGCAATGAAAAATGTTTTACACATTTCTGATAATACGAGTACCACCAAAAAAGGGATATTATGTTCGGTGAAGAAAAACTACCTGTAGTTTTCCTGAATCTGAGAAATCAAATGAGGTGTGTGATGATGCGTGGGTTTCCCCCGATAACAACTGATAATTTCTAAAATGTTATTGGCATTATATCCTTTCCCGCCAGAGGTTAGGGTGCGTTGGGAAACACCCCCTAGGGTGGATAAAGCGCTCACACGCTTGTAAGGGCTCTACCCTCGCCTGAGATGGCCGCCCTTAAGGATCCTGCTGATAGAAAGCAGGAGGGTATCCTAAAATGTATTTACACACATACTGGTGTTATACTGCGACCAGCAATCGCCTCAGCCTGGATGTGCAGTGCTGGGTTGGCGTGGTCGGATTCCCTGACTGAAAATATTGATACCCTAGATAGGGACAGTATATTTTTGCCTATAGAGCATTTAAAAGATGCATTTCTATATATGCGTGATGCACAGCGGAATATTTGCCGACTGGCATCAAGTCTAAGTGCGTTGTCCATTTCTACCAGTAGAGGGTTATGGACACGTCAGTGGTCAGGTGATGCGTATTCCAAACGGCATTTGGAAGTATTTATTGCTTTATTAAGGGGAGGAGTTATTTGGGGTCGGTCTTTCAGACCTGGTGGCCACGGCAACAGCTGGGAAATCCACGTTTGTACCCCAGGTCGCCTCTCAACATGAGAAGACGCCGTATTATCAGGCGCAGTCTTTTCGTGGACAAGCGGGCAAAAGGTTCCTCATTTCTGCCCCGTGACAGAGGGAGAGGAAAAAGGCTGCAGAAATCAGCCAGTTCCCAGGAACAGAAACCCTCTCCCGCCTCTGCCAAGCCCTCAGTATACGCGGGGGCTTTACAAGCAGAATCAGGCACGGTGGGGGGCCCGTCTCAATGAATTTTAGCGCGCAGTGGGCTCACTCGCAAGTAGACCCCTGGATCCTTCAGGTGATATCTCAGGGGTACAAATTAGAATTCGAGAGGTCTCCCCCTCGCCGTTTCCTAAAGTCGGCTTTACCGATGTCTCCTTCTGACAGGGAGACAGTTTTGGAAGCCATTCACAAGCTGTATTCCCAGCAGGTGATAATCAAGATACCCCTCCTGCAACAGGGAACGGGGTATTATTCCACACTGTTGTGGTACCGAAGCCGGACGGCTCGGTGAGACCGATTCTAAATCTAAAATCTTTGAACACTTACATACAGAGGTTCAAATTCAAGATTGAGTCACTCAGAGCAGTGATTGCGAACCTGGAAGAAGGGGACTACATGATGTCTCGGGACATCAAGGATGCTTACCTTCATGTCAAATTTACCCTTCTCACCAAGGGTACCTCAGGTTTATGGTACAGAACTGTCACTATCAGTTCAGACGCTGCCGTATGGATGGTCCACGGCACCCCGGGTCTTTACCAAGGTAATGGCCGAAATGATGATATTCCTTCGAAGGAAGGGAATTTTAGTTATCCCTTACTTGGACAATTCCCTGATAAGGGTAAGATCCAGGGAACAGTTGGAGGTCGGTGTAGCAAGGTAGTGTTGCGGCAGCACGATTGGATTTTCAATATTCCAAAATCGCAGCTGGTTCCGACGACGTGTCTTCTGTTCCTAGGGATGATCCTGGACACAGTCCAGAAAAAGGTGTTTCTCCCGGAGGAGAAAGCCAGGGAGTTATCCGAGCTAGTCAGGAACCTCCTAAAACCGAGCCAAGTCTCAGTGCATCAGTGCACAAGGGTTCTGGGTAAAATGGTGGCTTCCTACGAAGCAATCCCATTCGACAGATTCCACGCAAGAACTTTCCAGTGGGACGTGCTGGACAAATGGTCCGGGACGCATCTTCAGATGCATCAGCGGATAACCCTGTCACCAAGGACAAGGGTGTCCCTCCTGTGGTGGTTGCAGAGTGCTCATCTTCCAGAGGGCCGCAGATTAGGCATTCAGGACTGGGTCCTGGTGACCACGGATGCCAGCCTGCGAGGCTGGAGAGCAGTCACACAGGGAAGGAATATCCAGGGCTTATGGTCAAGCCTGGAGACATCACTTCACATAAATATCCTGAAGCTAAGGGACATTTACAATGCTCTAAGCTTAGCAAGACCTCTGCTTCAAGGTCAGCCGGTGTTGATCCAGTAGGACAACATCACGGCAGTCACCCACGTAAACAGACAGGGTGATACAAGAAGCAGGAGGGCAATGGCAGAAGCTGCAAGGATTCTTCGCTGGGCGGAAAATCATGTGATAGCACTGTCAGCAGTATTCATTCCGGGAGTGGACAACTGGGAAGCAGACTTCCTCAGCACGACCTCCACACGGGAGAGTGGGGACTTCACCCAGAAGTCTTCCACATGATTATAAACCGTTTGGAAAAACTCGACAGGTATTGCGCCAGGTCAAGGGACCCTCAGGCAATAGCTGTAGACGCTCTGGTAACACCGTGGGTGTACCAGTCAGTGTATGTGTTCCCTCCTCTGCCTCTCATACCCAAGGTACTGAGATTGATAAGATGGAGAGGAGTAAGCACTATATTCGTGGCTCCGGATTGGCCAAGAAGGACTTGGTAACCGGAACTTCAAGAGATGCTCACGGAGGATCCGTGGCCTCTACCTCTAAGAAGGGACCTGCTCCAGCAAGGACCCTGTCTGTTCCAAGACTTACCGCGGCTGCGTTTGACGGCATGGCGGTTGAACGCCGGATCCTGAAGGAAAAAAGGCATTCCGGATGAAGTCATCCCTATCCTGATCAAAGCCAGGAAGGATGTAACCGCAAAACATTATCACCGCATTTGGCGAAAATATGTTGCGTGGTGCGAGGCCAGTAAGGCCCGACGGAGGAAATTCAACTGGGTCGATTCCTACATTTCCTGCAAACAGGAGTGTCTATGGGCCTGAAATTGGGGTCCATTAAGGTTCAAATTTCGGCCCTGTCAATTTTCTTCCAAAAAGAACTAGCTTCAGTCCCTGAAGTTCAGACGTTTGTAAAAGGGGTACTGCATATACAGCCTCCTTTTGTGCCTCCAGTGGCACTTTGGGATCTCAATGTAGTTTTTGGGTTCCAAAAGTCACATTGGTTTGAACCACTTAAATCTGTGGAGTTAAAATATCTCACATGGAAAGTGGTCATGCTGTTGGCCCTGGCCTGGACCAGGCGCGTGTCAGAATTGGCGGCTTTATCCTGTAAAAGCCCTTATCTGATTTTCCATTCGGACAGGGCGGAATTGAGGACTCGTCCTCCGTTTCTCCCTAAGGTGTTTTCAGCGTTTTCGCCTGAACCAACCTATTGTGGTGCCTGCGGCTACTAGGGACTTGGAGGACTCCAAGTTGCTAGACGTTGTCAGGGCCCTGAAAATATGTTTCCAGGACGGCTGGAGTCAGGAAAACTGACTCGCTGTTTATCCTGTATGCACCCAACAAGCTGGGTGCTCCTGCTTCTAAGCAGACTATTGCTCGTTGGATTTGTAGTACAATTCAGCTTGCACATTCTGTGGCAGGCCTGCCACAGCCAAAAATCTGTAAATGCCCACTCCACAAGGAAGGGGGCTCATCTTGGGCGGCTGCCCGAGGGGTCTCGGCTTTACAACTTTGCCGAGCAGCTACTAGGTCAGGAGCAAATACGTTTGTAAAATTCTACAAAATTGATACCCTGGCTGAGGAGGACCTGGAGTTCTCTCATTTGGTGCTGCAGAGTCATCCGCACTCTCCCGCCCGTTTGGGAGCTTTGGTATAATCCCCATGGTCCTTTGGGAGTCCCCAGCATCCACTAGGACGTCAGAGAAAATAAGAATTTACTTACCGATAATTCTATTTCTCATAGTCCGTAGTGGATGCTGGGCGCCCATCCCAAGTGCGGATTGTCTGCAATACTGGTACATAGTTATTGTTACCAAAAAATCGGGTTATTGCTGTAGTGAGCCATCTTTTCTAGAGGCTCCTCTGTTATCATGCTGTTAACTGGGTTCATATCACAAGTTGTACGGTGTGGCTGGTATGAGTCTTACCCGGGATTCAAAATCCTTCCTTATTGTGTACGCTCGTCCGGGCACAGTATCCTAACTGAGGCTTTGAGGAGGGTCATAGGGGGAGGAGCCAGTGCACACCAGATAGTCCTAAAGCTTTCTTTAGATGTGCCCAGTCTCCTGCGGAGCCGCTATTCCCCATGGTCCTTACGGAGTCCCCAGCATCCACTACGGACTACGAGAAATAGAATTATCGGTAAGTAAATTCTTATTTTTAAAGAGGCAGTTTTTCTTTTATTTTGTAGCTGTCTTATGGAATTGTGTACACGTAATATCAGCTAATTATTTGTTTTATGTTAGTTTTATACAGATCAAACTTCCTGCCCATCTTCTGTATACACAGTATGCTTTCCCTTCTGGGGTTTGCATGTATAGGCAGCTACAGTGTGAGGGGAAAATAAATAGCAGTTATGCTAAATACAATGAATTGTGTATTTTCTTTGAGGCTGGTAATATAGATCCTCTGTGGATGTAAAACAGGGTAGAGGAGAATTCCGGTTTGTAGAGACAAGAACAGACCATATGACCATGTTACATCAGTACAGGGCCCACATTCCCAGAGTGACTGCCTCCCATTGAATGGCTGATGAGGGACCGCCTTCCTCTGCTATGCACAGAGGCTAGTTAAGATAAAGAACGTATATGTACAGTGACCTGCATGCAGTTCCCAATATACTCCTTCCTGGCTCTGCATATAATAGAATGGAGAAAAGACTCCAGAGAACAGTGCGCAATAAAACTGAGAAGCTGCTAAAAAATGTACATGAATGTGCATCCAATTACACATAGAAAAGACAATGTGACAAAAATGCACATATTTTTTGTCACTGCATATAATAGGAATGGGCTGTACACCACGGAGAGCTTTCAAACGTATTGTATCTGTATCTGAAACGTATTTTCAATCTGTATCATGGATTAATGGACACGTGCAGTGATTTGCTGTATTCATTTGAAATGATCCAGGATTTTGAGCCCTAGAGAACTGAGGCAGCCATGACGATAAGGGAGCTGCATCATTCCAACACATGGGAAAGCCTGCTGCTCTATCAGCTGTCGGCAGGGGTTATATAAAATGAGTGTTGTAGCTGGAGGAGTTCTTCCAGTGTGGTTCTCTGCAATATAAACCATTTCAGCCATTGAGTGGGTTCAGTTTTTATTCCTTACAATATCTAGTCGCTACAGAATGTATCTAGTGTCAGATTGCCTCTGTTCATTATGTGGTTTGTAAGCACTACACGTGTTTAGTTCAGGGTAAGCTTTCAGTCTGATGCTGCAATAATAAGATTTTACTTACCGATAAATCTATTTCTCGTAGTCCGTAGTGGATGCTGGGACTCCGTCAGGACCATGGGGAATAGCGGCTCCGCAGGAGACAGGGCACAAAATTTAAAAGTTTGACCACTAGGTGGTGTGTACTGGCTCCTCCCCCTATGACCCTCCTCCAAGCCTCAGTTAGGATACTGTGCCCGGACGAGCGTACACAATAAGGAAGGATTTTGAATCCCGGGTAAGATTCATACCAGCCACACCAATCACACCGTACAACTTGTGATCTGAACCCAGTTAACAGTATGACAAACGTAGGAGCCTCTGAACAGACGGCTCACAACAATAACAACCCGATTTTTTTGTAACAATAACTATGTACAAGTATTGCAGACAATCCGCACTTGGGATGGGCGCCCAGCATCCACTACGGACTACGAGAAATAGATTTATCGGTAAGTAAAATCTTATTTTCTCTGACGTCCTAGTGGATGCTGGGACTCCGTCAGGACCATGGGGATTATACCAAAGCTCCCAAACGGGCGGGAGAGTGCGGATGACTCTGCAGCACCGAATGAGAGAACTCCAGGTCCTCCTTAGCCAGGGTATCAAATTTGTAGAATTTTACAAACGTGTTCTCCCCTGACCACGTAGCTGCTCGGCAGAGTTGTAATGCCGAGACCCCTCGGGCAGCCGCCCAAGATGAGCCCACCTTCCTTGTGGAATGGGCTTTTACAGATTTTGGCTGTGGCAGGCCTGCCACAGAATGTGCAAGCTGAATTGTATTACAAATCCAACGAGCAATAGTCTGCTTAGAAGCAGGAGCACCCAGCTTGTTGGGTGCATACAGGATAAACAGCGAGTCAGATTTTCTGACTCCAGCCGTCCTGGAAACATATATTTTCAGGGCCCTGACTACGTCCAACAACTTGGAGTCCTCCAAGTCCCTAGTAGCCGCAGGTACCACAATAGGCTGGTTCTAGTGAAACGCTGAAACCACCTTAGGCAGAAAGTGAGGACGCGTCCGCAGTTCTGCCCTGTCCGAATGGAAAATCAGATATGGGCTTTTATACGATAAAGCCGCCAATTCTGACACTCTCCTGGCTGAAGCCAGGGCCAGTAGCATGGTTATTTTCCATGTAAGATATTTCAAATCCACCGATTTGAGTGGCTCAAACCAATGGGATTTGAGAATCCAAAACTACATTAAGATCCCACGGTGCCACTGGGGGCACAACCGGGGGCTGTATATGTAGTACTCCTTTTACAAAAGTCTGGACTTCAGGAACTGAAGCCAATTCTTTCTGGAAGAAAATCGACAGGGCCGAAATTTGAACCTTAATGGACCCTAATTTGAGGCCCATAGACAATCCTGTTTGCAGGAAATGTAGGAATCGACCCAGTTGAAATTCCTCCGTCGGGGCCTTCCTGGCCTCACACCACGCAACATATTGTCTCCAAATGCGGTGATGATGTTGTGCAGTCACCTCCTTCCTGGCTTTTACCAGGGTAGGGATGACCTCTTCCGGAATGCCTTTTTCCCTTAGGATTCGGCGTTCAACCACCATGCCGTCAAACGCAGCCGCGGTAAGTCTTGGAATAGACACGGTCCCTGCTGAAGCAGGTCCCGTCTTAGAGGTAGAGGCCACGGATCTTCCGTGAGCATCTCCTGAAGTTCCGGGTACCAAGTTCTTCTTGGCCAATCCGGAGCCACGAGTATCGTTCTTACTCCCCTTTGCCGTATAATTCTCAGTACTTTTGGTATGAGAGGCAGAGGAGGAAACACATACACTGACTGGTACACCCATGGTGTTACCAGAGCGTCTACAGCTATTGCCTGAGGGTCTCTTGACCTGGCGCAATACCTGTCCAGTTTTTTGTTGAGGCGGGACGCCATCATGTCCACCATTGGTCTTTCCCAATGGACCACAATCATGTGGAAGACTTCTGGATGAAGTCCCCACTCTCCCGGGTGCAGATCTTGTCTGCTGAGGAAGTCTGCTTCCCAGTTGTCCACTCCCGGGATGAACACAGCTGACAGTGCTAACACATGATTTTCTGCCCAGCGGAGAATCCTTGCAGCTTCTGCCATTGCCCTCCTGCTTCTTGTGCCGCCCTGTCTGTTTACGTGGGCGACTGCCGTGATGTTGTCCGACTGAATCAACACCGGCTGACCCTGAAGCAGAGGTTTTGCCAGGCTTAGAGCATTGTAGATTGCTCTTAGCTCCAGTATATTTATGTGAAGAGACGTCTCCAGGCTTGACCACACGCCCTGGAAGTTTCTTCCCTGTGTGACCGCTCCCCAGCCTCTCAGGCTGGCATCCGTGGTCACTAGGACCCAGTTCTGTATGCCGAATCTGCGGCCCTCTAACAGATTAGCACTCTGCAACCACCATAGCAGAGACACTCTTGTCCTTGTGGACAATTTTATCCGCTGATGCATCTGCAGATGCGATCCGGACCATTTGTCCAGCAGATCCCACTGAAAAGTTCGTGCATGGAATCTGCCGAATGGAATCGCTTCGTAAGAAGCCACCATCTTTCCCAGGACTCTTGTGCATTGATGCACAGATACTTTTCCTGGTTTTAGGAGGTTCCTGACTAGATCGGATAACTCCCTGGCTTTCTCCTCCGGAAGAAATACCTTTTTCTGAACAGTGTCCAGAATCATCCCTAGGAACAACAGACGTGTCGTCGGGATCAGTTGGGATTTTGGAAAATTCAGAATCCACCCGTGTTGTTGGAGCACTACTTGGGTTAGTGCTACTCCGACCTCCAGCTGTTCTCTGGATCTTGCCCTTATCAGGAGATCGTCCAAGTAAGGGATAATTAAGACGCCTTCTCTTCGAAGAAGGATCATCATTTCGGCCATTACCTTGGTAAAGACCCGGGGTGCCGTGGACAATCCAAACGGCAGCGTCTGAAACTGATAATGACAGTTTTGGACCACGAACCTGAGGTACCCTTGGTGTGAAGGACAAATTGGAACATGAAGGTAAGCATCCTTGATGTCCAAGGACACCATAAAATCCCCTTCTTCCAGATTCGCTATCACTGCTCTGAGTGACTCCATCTTGAACTTGAATTTTTGTATGTACAGGTTCAGAGATTTTAGATTTAGAATCGGTCTTACCGAGCCGTCCGGCTTCGGTACCACAAATAGCGTGGAGTAATACCCCTGTCCCTGTTGTAGGAGGGGTACCTTGACTATCACCTGCTGAGAATACAGCTTGTGAATGGCCTCCAATACCGTCGCCCTGTCGGAGGGAGACGTTGGCAAAGCAGACATTAGGAAACGGCGAGGAGGGGACTTCTCGAATTCCAACCTGTAACCCTGAGATACTACCTGCAGGATCCAGGGGTCCACCTGTTCTTATAGGAACGAAAGGACTGCGGCTGAAAAGCCTGCGGCTTTTTCTGCTGGGAGGTGACCTGGGGTAAAAAGGTGGATTTTCCAGCCGTTGCCGTGGCCACCAGATCCGATAGACCGACCCCAAATAATTCCTCCCCCTTATACGGCAATACTTCCATATGTCGTTTGGAATCCGCATCACCTGACCACTGGCGCGTCCATAAACTTCTTCTGGCAGATATGGACATCGCACTTACTCTTGATGCCAGAGTGCAAATATCTCTGTGCATCTCGCATATAAAGAAATGCATCCTTTAACTGCTCTATAGTCAGTAAAATACTGTCCCTATCCAGGGTATCAATATTTTCAGACAGTGACTCCGACCAAGCCACGCCAGCACTGCACATCCAGGCTGAGGCGATTGCTGGTCTCAGTATAACACCCGTATGTGTGTATATACTTTTTAATGTATTCTCCAGCTTCCTATCGGCTGGATCCTTGAGGGCGGCCGTATCAGGAGACTGTAACGCCACTTGCTTTGATAAGCGTGTGAGCGCCTTATCCACCCTAGGAGGTGTTTCCCAGCGCGCCCTAACCTCTGGCGGGAAAGGGTATAATGCCAATAACTTCTTTGAAATTAGCAGTTTTCTATCTGGGGTAACCCACGCTTCATCACACACTTCATTCAGTTCCTCTGATTCAGGAAAAACTATCGGTAGTTTTTTCACACCCCACATAATACCCCTTTTTGTGGTACTTGCAGTATCAGAGATATGCAAAGCCTCCTTCATTGCCGTGATCATATAACGTGTGGCCCTACTGGAAAATACGTTTGTTTCTTCACCGTCGACACTGGATTCAGTGTCAGTGTCTGGGTCTGTGTCGACCGACTGAGGTAAAGGGCGTTTTACAGCCCCTGACGGTGTCTGAGACGCCTGGACAGGTACTAACTGGTTTGCCGGCTGTCTCATGTCGTCAACCGACTTTTGTAGCGTGCTGACACTATCCCGTAATTCCATAAACAAAGCCATCCATTCTGGTGTCGACTCCCTAGGGGGTGACATCACCATTACAGGCAATTGCTCCGCCTCCACGCCAACATCGTCCTCATACATGTCGACACACACGTACCGACACACAGCAGACACACAGGGAATGCTCTGATAGAAGACAGGACCCCACTAGCCCTTTGGGGAGACAGAGGGAGAGTTTGCCAGCACACACCCAAGCGCTATAAATATATATAGGGACAACCTTAATAAGTGTGTTCCCTTTATAGCAGCTCAAATATTATAAATATCGCCAATAAGTGCCCCCCCTCTCTGTTTTTACCCTGTTTCTGTAGTGCAGTGCAGGGGAGAGTCCTGGGAGCCTTCCTCGCAGCGGAGCTGGGCAGGAAAATGGCGCTGAGGAGAATAGGCCCCGCCCCCTTTTCGGCAGGCTTCTTCTCCCGGTTTTTTTGGAACCTGGCAGGGGTTAAATACATCCATATAGCCCCAGGGGCTATATGTGATATATTTTAGCCAGAATAGGTATATTACATTGCTGCCCAGGGCGCCCCCCCCAGCGCCCTGCACCCTCAGTGACCGCTGGTGTGAAGTGTGCGGAGAGCAATGGCGCACAGCTGCAGTGCTGTGCGCTACCTCATGAAGACTGAGACGTCTTCTGCCGCCGGTTTCTGGACCTCTTCTCTATTCGGCATCTGCAAGGGGGTCGGCGGCGCGGCTCCGGTGACCCATCCAGGCTGTACCTGTGATCGTCCCTCTGGAGCTAGTGTCCAGTAGCCTAAGAAGCAAATCCATCCTGCACGCAGGTGAGTTCACTTCTTCTCCCCTAAGTCCCTCGTTGCAGTGAGCCTGTTGCCAGCAGGACTCACTGAAAATAAAAAACCTAACAAACTTTTTCTAAGCAGCTCTTTAGGAGAGCCACCTAGATTGCACCCTGCTCGGACGGGCACAAAAACCTAACTGAGGCTTGGAGGAGGGTCATAGGGGGAGGAGCCAGTACACACCACCTAGTGGTCAAACTTTTAAATGTTGTGCCCTGTCTCCTGCGGAGCCGCTATTCCCCATGGTCCTGACTGAGTCCCAGCATCCACTAGGACGTCAGAGAAATTCTATTACTATTGGTAATTTTTTTTAAATACTGGTTTCCAATAGCAAGCCAGGTTGTTTCACAGGATTCAGTATGGGATCCCAGTGGTCATAAGACTGACGCTGGAATCCCGACAGGAGTGATCCCACGCTTCGGGCATGGTGGCATACTAATTAATTTATTCCCCCTAGGGGGGGGGGGGGGGGGGATTCCGGGTCCCAGTCAGGATTCTGAGTTCCGGGATTCCCTTGGCTGTCAGGATTCCAGCGTCTGTATCCTGACAGCCAGGAAACGAACTGCTTCCCGTTTCATAGACCTGCCTTACACGAATGTGCTGCAGGCCATTCGTCTAGTGTTTACAGAGCAGGTGTAATAGGAAATGGATATGATTTTTAAACCTGGTTTCTTCTTTCTCAGGAATCCTTCAACAATGTAAAGCAATGGCTTCAGGAGATAGATCGTTATGCCAGTGAAAATGTTAACAAGTTGTTGGTAGGGAACAAATGTGACCTAACTACAAAGAAGGTAGTGGACTACACAACAGCAAAGGTGAGTGTGATTACTACTTTGTACTCTCTCTGCATTCTACTAAATCTTAGAACTGCTTCTATCATTACTCTCATTTATATCATGGGAGAGAAGTGCTAGAAAATGGTTTTGGATCCCATTCGCACTGAATGTGCAACTCTAGAGGCAGAAGCCTGAATTATAGGGGGATAAGCAAATGAGCTGCACACTACTTCTGATTGTCGAGCTTGTGAATATACACTTGTAGCATACAGACAGGGCGGGATGGAGAATGTAGTAAAGCCAAAATAAACAAACAGAGGTGATCCAGTTCTGGTTGTTAAACCTTCATAACGGGTTGGGTACGGGATCCGGCGTTCAGAATACCGACCCCGGGATCCCGACCACCAGAATACCAGCAGGGGTCGAGCACAACAAAGCCCCTTGCAGGCTCAGTGGCTCACCACAGGTTCTATTCCCACTCCATGATTGTTGTGGACACCCAGACGTGGGAATAACTGTGGCGCTGCCAGCATTCTGGCGGTCGTTATCCCAGCATCAGTATTCTGACCGCTGGGATCCCGACCACTGGTATCCTGCCTACATCCCTTCATAACTCAGTAAGGTAATAAAAAGCCTCCAGCATATCATTCATGGTGCAGTATGCATAACGAGGACGTCTCCACATGTGGAAATCTCTCCATTAGGAAAAGATCAGATTTATCGTAATATCGTTGTCACAGAATTATGTGGGGCACGAATGTAAATACGGAATGACCTTAGTTTGCCGGAACTTTGCACCTCTTTCTCACCTTCTACTGAATTGCATTTGTGCTGATTCTCTGTTCTTTCCAGTTCCTTGACCCTCCTATATTAACAAATTGTGGGCACTGTGGTAGGACATACACAGATATACTATTATTGAGATTCTTGGTGAACAGAATTTTTTTTATTGATAGAAAAACAAACAGAAAAACAAAACCCTTTTAGGGCTAAACTCTATAAACCCTGTTAATTTAACAAGGGGCTTTAACATCAGGGTCTACTCAATTCCAGTCACTTTTTCACCCGAGACCCTTTAACTCTAGTTCAATTAACATGTTAACATAGAATCCATACGTTCATGGACCAATTTGCATTAACACGGTGCCTTTCGTGGCTTATTGAATAGCCTTGGGTGATCAATCAGCCTGAGGTAAATTACCATGGCTGATTGAATTCCCTCCTTAATGTTGGGGGGAACATGCCTCTGCTTGTATGAAAAATCTCATAGCGCCCTCTCGTAAGGTGACTACATTGCCGGACTTTTACCTTGTTTCGCTTGCAATAACTTGTGTCCGCTGTCTGTCTTTCCCAGGAATTTGCAGACTCTCTGGGAATTCCATTCTTGGAAACGAGCGCGAAGAATGCGACAAATGTAGAGCAGGCCTTCATGACAATGGCTGCCGAGATCAAAAAGCGAATGGGTCCTGGAGCTACAGCAGGTGGTGCAGAGAAGTCCAACGTCAAAATCCAGAGCACTCCAGTCAAGCAGTCCAGCGGAGGTTGCTGCTAAAACGGCCTGCCCTCCCTCCTAAACCGCCCCATGCCCTCCTCACAGCAGTGAAATCTCAATCTGAACCTAAGTGACAAAACAAATTGCCTGAATTGTACTGTATGTAGCCGCACTACAGCAGAATCTTACTGTCTCCCCAAAGGTCAGCGATTGTAAACGCTCAATACTGACTTTTTTTTTATGCCCTTGACTCAAGACCGCTAACTTCATTTTCAGAATTGTTTTAAACCTTTTTTTTTTTTTTGTCCCTCACAATGTGCTGGTTTCTCAATGTGTGTAACCCTTGTTGCTTTACTAATACCAGACTGTCCCCCTGTGGTTGTTTAAGAGCTCTATTCACCCCCTCACCCATTTATTTTGCTCTTTCATTTGGCATGTTTAGGAGATGGGTTTAGTTTTCTGAAGATGAAGTTTAGCTATTTTGTATCAAACAGCACAACAGTGTCTGTCGGTTTCCATGCATCAATAAAGTTTAGTGAGATGTTCTATGTAAGATCTGATTTGCTAGTTCTTTTCTTGTAGAGTTCTAAATGGAAAGATTACACTATGGCCGGCCCCCTTAGTTGCCAAGAGCTCCAGAAGAGCCCCTCTGACAACAGAGACCTATCTAAATACCCTGCATATAATTTGTGGCTGCAGAACATTGTGACTTGTTGCACAATATGTAACAAACAACTGAAGAAATGTTTAATAAATATTGTACTCATTGGAAGTAATATCAAACTGTATGGTGATAAGTATTGTCTTAATTTGTCTAGTAATGGGGAAAAATGAAGGTATTTAGTATTTTCGGCCAACACTGCCCTGCATGTAATTGAAGTTTACATATGGGTATCTCGTATACAAAACTAACAAGTGCTTAACTAACCCAATCAATTGCAACCACTATATTGTTTCAATTGTGTATACAGTCATACAAGGCAAGTAGATTAATTAGAGAATTGTACGAGGGAGAAATTAGTGAATGTGCAGTGTTTTCCCTATTTTAATAATTCAAATGTACAGGTTCCTTAGCTATATCATTGGTTTTATTTAGATTCTGCAGAAGTGTACAGCAGTGCAAGTGTGACGGTGATGTCCTTTTGCCATGAAGTTTATCTATGCTGTTTCAGTTTAGGTTTTTTTTCTTCCTCCCCCACCACTATTTAAAGTGCACCCTTTGTGTGTGTGTACACCAGTGGAGGCGGCCATGTTATTGTGGTCTTAACTCTTATTCATGTGAATGCAACCCACACAATGGCAGCCCCCATGGCTAGGGGACAAGTACACTTTAATCGTTGTTCCACTTTATTCATTAACTTCATACCCAACACCTAATGCCAGCTGTTCAGTCCCAAGCTTGAAATGGCAAATGTTAGTGTATAAATCCCTTATATAAAATAGTAAGCGTGCAGATGAAGAAGAAAAACAAACCACTGTATCACATAGAAAATACACAACTTGTATTTAACAGTGGTTTGGAAGATTGGTTAATCGGTCCTATCTAATGTATATAGCAAATTTCTGTGGATGGCGTATAAATCTGCTAACTTATGCTACCTATACAGGTTGAAAATTGGAAACCCGTGTGTTTGTCTTTAATGAAAATAAAACTTGTTAACACTGAATGTGTAGTCAGACTTGGTCGTGACATAGACTGCTTTGGAACTCTATTCTTCTATATATAACCATGCCTCTATTAACTGCAATGTCCCTTAACTCACTGGGGTGTAGGAATCAACACGGGTCATGTGACTCATTCATTGCGTGATGGGTGACTATGATCAAGTGAAAGTGGTGTGCAAATCACTGATTTAGCCATTTTCTTATTGATAACTAAGGGTGTGTGTGTGTTTCTTTTTGTGCTTTATTTTACACACTTGCTCATGGCTTGTTTTGGGCGCTTTGTTTGGCATATCAATGAGCCCAGTGTTCACTTTATTAAAAGGAAAATTGTGTAATTTAAAGAGGATTCCAAGTCACAGGACATCAGTGTCTCCATTTTACATGAGAAGCCACTGTGGGCGCAGCCAGACATTGCCGCATAGAGAATATGGAGTTATCTGACCTCTCAAACCTGAACACGCCTCTTTATTCATGGTTACTTTCTAAGCCCGCCCATAAGTACTCAGTACACTAGATATTAAAGTATATTACTTTTAATAGTTGACATAAAAATAAACCATTGAAATACAGATACAAACGAATATAAAAATCATAAGGTAGTTTGTAAATTAATAAACTTGCTGCTGCAATTTGTTAACATGTCATAATAGGAATTATAGCGCGACTTAATGTGTTCAGACCTCATCAACAGTGCATTATAGAATACAGAGTTATCTCTGCTGAATGCAGTGAACGTCACATGTCGAATAGGGAATGATGATCCTTTATGGAGAATTAAGACTACTCAAACTGAAATATGGACAAGAAAACCCACCATGTAGCAATTATGGCTATACCAGTGTTCATTTTAAACGCTAGGTGTACTCGCCACAAGGATCTAGCACTCCTATTCCGAACTGTGTTGATGCATTACGCTCCCCATCAGTATAATATATACCTGTGGCCTGAAGAGTTTAACCAAAACACAGTTTGTCAAGCCCCGGGGACACTTTTGTGAAACTACTGCATTAAGAAATAAATACTTTTTGGCCTTCTCACGTTAGTAATGATGACGAGTCACGCAACGCTCCTCAAATGGAGCAGGTAGCTGGATGGATCATATCTTCCTATGTACCTAGCGAAGGTACGGTGGTGAGAAATGCTTGTTTAACTGAGTGCACTTTACCTTAAATTATTTATAATAATAAACCATTCCAAACCAGAACAAGTCTTTTATATTGATTGTCACATCCCTCCTTCAAGTTGCATCATCTGAAACAAAAAATGAACTGGTAAAGCATTTTGGTCACTTAGTTATTACAGTACATAAATATTTCTTTAGTATATAAATTATGGAATGTAAGAACTGAACAGTCAAACATGTGTGATATTAACCCCCAAAAATCAATAAGTGTATTATAACTGTAATGAATTCTTGTTACAGGTAATGGGGAACAATGTATAAAATACTGAATGTGTAGCTGTTAGAAATGACATCTGTACAATAACTAGTTATGTTTTTACATTTTCAGATGTCATTGTCTGCAAGTTTTAAAGGCACCTTTTTTTTGCTTGATATGTAAATTGTATCGTAAAACCACAATTTTCTGGCATTGTGGCTGGACGGTTTATTACCAGCAGCGCAGATTGCATGAGTGGCCATTTTTAGAAAGCCAGCTTTTTTTTTTTTTTTTACTTTATCTGTAAATGGTCTGTGCAACAAGCAATTTATGGAAAATAAATTGTTGCATTGATTGCCATGTTGTAACCTACAGGAGCTGTCTAAATCCTCTCATGAGCAACCAATGTTGTCTACCATATCTGTCCGTCCGTCTCACGATCTTTAGACTGTAAGACTTTGAGTAGGCACTCCCTAAAAACTGAATGTGCTTGTAAAACCTTATCGATTGTTCCTTGTATTGTTCCATCTATGTATACAAGCTGTCATATAATAAAAACATGAAAACTGGTATATTTGCTAGTGCCATATAATTCTATTATAACCTTTTATTTCGGTCCAAATGGTACAGCAAAGACTCCCAAATTCCACATGGAATGTTTAGTATACAGCTGTGTCCTCGTGCATCTAGCCTCAATACGGCATACACCATAAGATGCCTGGCGTGAGTGAGCCGGCAGCTCTGATAACATCGGGTGTCTTTTTTTTTTTTTTTTATTTGCCGAAAATGCATCTTATTCGCACAAGCAGACTCTGCTGATTAATTATATGCAGCATGTCTATATTCTGTGTGCTGCTGCATATGAAATAAGTTACATTGGTTTCTAATTCGTATACAGATACAGCCGCAGTTGTACACAGAATATAGGCATGCCGCATATTATTTTAATCGCAATGCACAAAAAGACGCCCAGAGCTCATCATTGCGCTTATGACCTGGCCTGAGTAGAAGGGCTGTTTAACTTGACTGATGCAAGGATGTAGGAAGACACATCTGTATGCAATCTAAAAAGTATACGTGTCTGGAGCTCTTTACAAGTCTGATCCACCCTTCACTTCTCCAAAAACACAGTGGGATGCGAAGACTAAATGGAGAAGAGTACCTGTTTTGGGTATGGTGGGCTTGCAAACAATATGCAATGTTTCTTTTTCATCCACTAGGGGTCACTGGAGTACTCTTGGGTTATGGACTGGGCGTAGCCGGAAATGGCACATATTTAAATATTTAAATTAGTAACTGGCCATCCCCTCCAAAATCCCATAGAGCCTTCAGTATTTTTCTGTGCCTCTAGCAGAAGGTACTGAGGACTGAATGTCCTGCGATTCTTCAAGCAAGATTATTTCAAGCAAGATTATTTTTGGTTTCTACCTGATCCCTTCCCAACTTATCAGAGAAGTTCGGGTTAGGGATCATTGGTGCTGCATTAGCAGCAGATGGTCTGCCGGCGCTCATACAAAGGGCCCCGCCATTGACTAAAATCAGCGCAGCTGATTGCAGCCACGGGCTGCACAAGGACGCAGGACGGCGCTTACAGAAAAGTCCCGTCATGGCCTCCGCAGGTGGTGCAGGTACTGAGCGGTAGGCAGCTCTCACTGCCGCCGCTCACTTACTTACTTTTTCTGTCTATTGCGGGCGGTCAGCTCACGCTGCCGCCCATTATGTGGGGACTGTGTGTATTTATATACTGTAACTGTAAATCCCCTGCTGCCTGCCATTTGTAAACTCCCTTGCTAATTTTTCACAGGGAGCCAGCGAGCGAACCCCGGCACTGCGCAGGCTGCGCGACGCTTCCTGGGTCACCCGGCGTCGCTTGCAGGGGTAGCTAGCGAGCAACTACCGCCGGAACGCTCGCCTCTCTCCGGATCCGTTCTCCTCCCTACCCCGGTACGGCTCTCGTAGGCTGAGCGGCCGACCTGACCGCGGACAGCTGCTGCCGCGGCCCGCTCTGGCAGCCGCTCACCAATCTCCGAGGTACTGTCCTTCACGCGGCTGCGGTGAAACTTGTACTCCCCGTCTCCCGTCTGCTGAACAACGGGGGGGGGGAGCAGTGTGGGGGAAGTCGGCAGCCAGAATAAAGGCTGCACTTGCATATAATACTCTTCTGCAGGAGAGAGAGGGGGGGAGGAAGCCCGCAGGGAGGCCCCAATAACTAAGCTGCGTTTAGGCAGCAAAATCATCAGGATTTTAAGCCTGTGGCCAATATCAGAAGTCTCTGTTACATATACAATATAACTGTTTGTATGTATATATATATATATATATGTGTATGTATGTGTGTATATGTGTTTGTGTGTTTACACACTGATGGTATACAGATAGGTGTGTCTGTGTATATACATATGCATGTATTAATGTATATCAGCAATCTTGCAATAAGCAAGCACATGGCCGGACACCATTTTAACATTACTTCCTGGTTCTTCCCAGGAAGTTGCTGCCCTACAACACTCGGCCTCTAGAGGAGCCGGGGTGTTAGGAATTTTATTTTCTTGGTTTTGTACAAGCACAAGATGAACACGTGTGCTGTAATGTAGATTTATACACACTTTATTTACGTGGTACTAAGTCACGGTACTAGTCTATCCTTCTGTACTTGCTTGTCCGTGTACATAAGGAGTAAGTCTAAGACATAGCAGCTTCGCTGCAGAGTCCGTCGGACAAATAAGACTGCACATACGCACTATTGCCGTTCTTCGTTGGGGGAGGCTGGCGTATATACTGACTGTGAACAATTGTTATTATTGTTTTATAATTGACGGTTTCAATACCCGTCGCAGTGTGTCCTACAGTATACAGCAGTAGGGGTGTTTAACCTGGTTTGGGCCCGGTTTCGGCTTAACACGGCAGTGGTTGCATGGCAATACAGTTCACGTTTGCCCTACAAGAAGCACACCTTACGCTTCTCGCTGATCACACTTGTGAATCTGCTCAATATATTATCTAGGTACAGTTTCTGTGGACGTCGGCCAGTTTAGTTCTCGCTTTTCAGTTTCACTAGTGCGGCACGACGTGCTTTTTCGCTACGTGCTTAACAGGACGGTGTCCGTTTCTAAACGAGAATAGAAACATTACCTTACGCTGCCCACATGTTTCGTCCTGTCTTGGACAAATTCCTGAATAAATAGATTCAGGATATAGTCGTTACATCTCGGTCCTTTCGGGCCCGTGCTACAGAAACAGCCACAGGCGGGTCAGGTGGTAGTGAACGTGGTTTTCGATAACCTCTACCTGTCTGATTGTCGTCAATATACGGTTAAAGTGCTGCCACTTACTTCCACGCATCTTTAACCAGGGTCAGTGGCGTTTACAGCTAAGCCACTGAAAAGCCAGGGCTAGAATGAGTTTCCAGGCCATCGCCGATCGTCAGTTGTGGGCATCCGCAATTTTTGGGTTCGCAGTTTACCAGACAAAGGTTGCTTGTTTTCCACCATTGCAATTTGCAAGACGGGTCTGCCTGGGTCATAAGATGCGGTTCTGCACACCGCCATACAAGCTCTAGTAGATTGAGCACTTTGACTGCAGTCAACAACATTATTCCAGTTTGGGGTAGTTCCAAAGCTGGCTGAATCTGTCAGTCCGATACTGACCCTTCAGGTCAATCAGGGCGTCGCTTATACTACACATTCATGAATACCTGCAGTTGGTGACTACAGGTTGAAAATCACAGTGATTCTGGATTTCAACAAGAATAGGTACTTAGACGCATCAGGCCTACATAAGTTGGCAGTAAAAACCATTCTCGCTTTCAAGCGCTACCGTTTTGGCTTCGTATGGCGCCTAGGGTTGTCACAAGTAATGGCTATCGTGATAGCTCATCCCTGGAAGTGATAACAGTTGTGTTTTGCAGATCTGCTCATTAAAGCTCCGTCTCAAAACTTCGTCATGCAACGGCCCTTACTAACGTACAAGGGTGTCGTTCAACACGGTTAGATTGTTAACCTAGAGATATCAAGCCTCATACCGTAACAACGGACTCATGCATAGGGATAATTCCGTGATTGCACGGATTTACCTGCCTGAACATACCACACAAACTGTTTGTCATCACGTACAGTTCGTACGCAAGCCACGGACAGTCTTGATCCGTTTGGCCTTTTGCCTATTGGTAAGGAGAGTGACGTCTTTTGACGCACTCTACTTCGCAAGGAGTCACTCAGGTCATTTTCACCTGGAAGTTCTTGCACGCTCCTACAAGTTCATCAAATAGTACGGTTGTCTCTAAGGGCCAGAGTTTCACTACTCTAGTGGCTCCAAGTACATAATTTTACCGCAGGGACAATGTTCGGCGTCTGGAATTGGATAATTCTAAATATGAACGCGAGTCTCAGAGGTTGGGGACCTGGGGTCCCAAATGATTAACTTCACAAATCACGGAGATTTCGGTCAAACGCGCTGCGGCAAGCGGGCCACATGCTCCGTTCTCAGACTGTCCAAGTGCGGTCAGACAACACAACGGCGATCGCATACATCACCGATCAAGGACGGAATCGAAGTCGCATGACCATGCGGCAAGTTGCTCCATGTTCATTCTGGGAGTGGACGGCAGCTTATTCCAGGACACTGAGCATTGAATTCTTAAGTGTTCCAGATGTTGGTCCAGCGGTGGAGTTACCCACAGGGGTATCTATTGGCATTTCGCAAAAACAAATAAAAAAAATAAAATAAAAAACATCCCAGTAGGTGTCCAGTACAAGGGCTCCGAAGGCAGCAGCTGTAGATGCTCTCACGGTCGCGTGGCTGTACAGCGTTGTGAATCTGTTACAACGGTTACGCTGCTTCCTCAGGTACTAAAATGGATCATACAAGACGCCATGACAGTCGTACTAGTGGCGCCACATTGGACTCGGAGGCCATGATTCTTGGATCTCCGAACTACTTGCAACTGATCCTTCACCGCTCTCGCCACGTCCGGACCTGTCCCACTAGGGTCAGTTCTTTTACCCCGATTTAGCGCGGCAGCGTTTGACGGGGTGGCTGTTCAAAGCGCTCTCAAGAACGGATGGCATTCCACTGGTATACAAACCATGTTAGGGGCTGGGAAGCCAGTACGGCAGCTCATTATCACAAGGTTTAGCGTGCCTCTATAGGTTGGTGTGACGCTCAGAAGTTGCCAACATCATGTTCAAGTTATCCCGTCTTTTAATATTTTTACAGACTGGGTTTGGTGAAGGATTATATTCTACACTCAAGGTGCAGGTCTCTGCATGTCAATTTACCTGCAAAGGTGTTTGGCTCCTTTGCCGATTGTACACACTTTCCTGCACGGTGTCCTCAGACGACCTCCATTTATACCACCTACAGCGCCATGGGACGTGATCTGGTTTTACCACCTACAGCGCCAAGGGACGTGATCTGGTTTTAGGTTTTTTATTTACAGTCTTCATTTGTTGAATTCTTACAACAAGTGGATGTTACGTTTATCAATTGGTAAACACTTTTCTCTTAGCCTCTCAGCAAGGCGTGTTTTAACATAGGGTGGTTTGCATGTCAAGGCCCCAAATCTGGTGTTTTATGGTCATAGGGCGGAACTTCGCACAAATTCCATGTTCCAGTCAAAGATCGTATAATGTCACGCATCAACTAATTAATGTAGTTCCTCGGTTATCAATATGTTCGAGAACTTAAGTTACTTTGAATGTGGTACGCGCACTACGCGTTTATGTAACCCAAACAATTGTACGTAGAACAGACACATTGTTCTCTATAATGTAGTGAAGATGGCTTTACAAGCTACCAAGCAGTCCTTATGTCATACGTCAGGCTTAGCTTCATAATAGGCTACAACGCCTACATCAGGGTCAGACCATTCCAAACGTTCTAGTGAACGTCATAAGCGGGCTTCAACCGCCTACATCAGTGTCAGACCAACGCCTACATCAGGGTCAGACGATTCCAAACGTTCTAGTGAACATCATAAGCGGGCTTCAACCGCCTACATCAGTGTCAGACCATTCCATACGTTCTTTGGGAACGTCAGGAGCAGCAGGTCGTGGAGTTTCTACGAAACAGCGTAGACGAGCTGCTACATGGTCATCAGTGCATGACCATCAGTGCGCATGTTCGTGCGCTTTTACAGGTTGGCTACGTTTGCGGCATCAGCATTTAGCTTTGGCCGTCTAGTGTTACAGGTGCCAAACTGCTCTCCCGCCCAAGGGGAAAACTTTGGTACGTCCCAAGAGTACTCCAGTGACCCCTAGTGGATGAAAAAGAAAATAGGATTTTGGTACTTACCAGGTAAATCCTTTTCTTTGAATCCATAGGGGGCACTGGACGCCCACCCAGAGCAGTTTACCTGTCTTGTGGTAAGGTCTGTGGATCTTATGGTAACACTTTATCACCAATGCATTCGATGTTATGGTATCAACTGATTGTTATCAGTTCCGTTATGTGTCAACTTTAGGGTTGACCATTATATTATAATGTTATAGGTTCATATAATGTTATATGTAATTCTCTATGGTTCATCCTCTCTATCACTCCTGTTCAGCCCAGTAAAAATACTGAAGGCTCTATGGGATTATGGAGGGGATGGCCAGTTACTAATTTAAATATTTAAATATGTGCCATTTCCGGCTACGCCCAGTCCATAACCCAAGAGTACTCCAGTGCCCCCTATGGATTCAAAGAAAAGGATTTACCTGGTAAGTACCAAAATCCTATTTTCTAGCTATATTTTGTCATGCAATTTTATATGGTTAATCATTTAACATTGAGTTTTGAAGTAAAGTAAAACGTACTCCTCTACAGTCTAAACCAGTGGTTCCTAAACTTTGGTGTCTATGTACTAAGCCTTAGAGAGAGAGAGAGAAAGTGGATGGAGATAAAGCACCAACCAACCAACTCCTAACTCATTTTGCAAACACAGCCTGTAACATGGCAGTTTGATGCTGATTGGCTGGTACTTTTAACTGTCCACTTTCTCTTTCCAAGGCTTAGTACAGTGCATCTGGAAAGTATTCACAGCTCTTTAACTTTTTCCACATTTTGTTATGTTACAGCCGTATTCTAAAACTGAATAAATTATTTTTTTCCCCCTCAAAATTCTACACACAATACCCCATAATGACAACGTGAAGTTTTTTGAAATTTGTGAAAATTTATCAAAAATAAGAAATCACATGTACATAAGTATTCACAGCCTTTGCTCAGTACTCTGTTGTTGCACCTTTTGGTAGCAATTACATCCTCAAGTCTTTTGAATATGATGCCACAAGCTTGGCACACCTATCTTTGGGCAGTTTCGCCTTTTCCTCTTTGCAGCACCTCAAGCTCCAGGTTGGATGGGAAGAGTTTGTGCACAGCCATTTTCAGTTTTTAGGGCGACCCTACTCAATGTTCAATCAGATTCAAGTCTGTCTGTGCCACTCGAGGACATTCACAGAGTTGTCCTGAAGCCATCTTGGCTGTGTGCTTATGGTCGTTTTCCTGCTGAAAGATGAACTGTCGCCCTAGTCTGAGGTCATAAGCACTCTGGAGCAGGTTTTCATTCAGGATGTCCCTGTACATTGCCACATTTATCTTTCCCTCTATCCTGATTAGTCTCCCAGTTCCTGCCGCTGAAAAACACTGCCACAGCATGATGCTGCCACCACCATGCTTCGATTGTAGGGATAGTATTGGCCTGGTGATGAGCAGTGCCTGGTTTCCTCCAAACATGACTGGCATTCACGCTAAAGAGTTCAATCTTTGTCTCATCAGACCAGAGAATTTTGTTTCTCATGGTCTGAGATTCCCTCGGGTACTTTTTGGCAAACTCCAGGCAGGCTGCCATGTGCTATTTACTAAGGAGTGGCTTCCGTCTGGCCACTCTACCATACAGACCTGATTAGTGGATTGCTGCAGAGATGGTTGTCCTTTTGAAAGGTTCACCTCTCTCTACAGAGGAATGCTGTAGCTCAAACAGAGGGACCATCGGGTTCTTGGTCACCTCCCTGACTAGGGCCCTTCTCCCCCGATTGCTCAGTTTAGACGGCCGGCCATCTCTAGGAAGAGTCCTGGTGGTTCCGAACTTCTTCTGTTTACGGATGATGGAGGCCACTGCGACTTTCAAAGCAGCAGCTATTTTTTTGTACCCTTCCCCAGCTTTGTGCCTCGAGACAATCCTGTCTTGGAGGTCTACAGACAATTCCTTTAACTTCATGCTTGGTTTGTGCTCAGACATGCACTGTCAAGTGTGGGACCTTATATAAACAGGTGTGTGCCTTTCCAAATCATGTCCAATCAACTGAATTTACCACAGGTGGACTTCAATTAAGCTGTAGGAACATCTCAAGGATCAGTGAAAACAGGATGCACCTGAGCTCAATTTTGAGCTTCAGGGCAAAGGCCGAATACTTATGTACATGTGATTTTTTTTTTTTTTTTTTTATAAATTAGCAAAAATCTTTAAAAAAAAAAAAAATTTGCATTGTCATTATGGGGTATTGGGTGTAGAATTTTTTTGGGGAAAATTAATTTATTCCAATTTGGAATAAGGCTGTAACATGACAAAATGTAGGAGAAAAAAAATGAAGCGCTGTGAATACTTTCTGGATGCACTGTACATAGACCCTCATGCACGCACAACAGTTTGTTTTCCAAGTTATCTAGCCGGTGCATTCATTTGTCATGACACATTTTAAAAGAAAGATGAAGCTAATTATTTCACTTGTGATTCTGTGAGACCTGGAAAACGTGAACTGTTATAGCTGTAACACACACTCCGGTTTTTCCCGGATGGCAAAAAGCCGGACAAAGTTTGTCCGGCTTTTTGCCATCCGGGAGAAACCGGCAGTGTCTGTCACACAGGACGGCTTTGAGCCGTGAGTGATGCTGTGCGCATGCGCAGCATCAGACACGGCTGCAGAAGAAACCGTTGTGTGTGAAAGCTCCCCTTCACACACACGGTTCACTGGCTCCAAGGGCGGCCGCCCGGCCGCTGGACCTTCCAGTGGTGAGAGCCGGGCCGGGGCCGTGCAGTGTGAAGGGACCCTACCCCTCACACTTAACTACAATGCCGGCACGGGAAAAAGCCGTCCGGCTTTTTCCCGGCCGGCAACAACCGTGTAGTGTGTTTTAGCCCTTAGGGTTCCTTGAGTACCAAATTTGTGAACCACTGTTCTAAACCAACCTATGGCAACTTCATTACCATTAAGAAATTTAAAGAGCATTTTTAGTCTTATTATTCAGATCTAAATGTTTTAAGAAACTGCAATTTATGGTATGAAAAGAATGAAGTTAAGGTGAAATGTTTTACAAATGTATTTAGTTATTAAATAGCCATTAACACTTTTTTTTTTATGTGGGCTCCTCTTTTATATTTATTTTTTTTAATCTTTTTACCACCTTCTCCACTGATCAATGCATATTTATGTACAATAGAAAACCCTTAAGCATTTTCTCCCCATCATGCTCCACAAATTAGGGCTGGTTGGTGGAACACAATGCATCAGTTAAAACCGAGGATTTTAACATCAGTGTTTTGACTTTCTTTTGCACTATAAATTATTACTGATACAGCCCACTGTATTATGCATACTGTACAGGGATGCGGTTAACATCCCGGTAGTCATGTGACCGACTCTTGAATCCCAACACCACTCGGAATCCCAATGCCATAACACTGACCAGCGACATCCCAAGGGTAAGTATTGGGGGTGGCTGTTAGATTAGAACCCGTGGGGGGTGGTTAGGATTAAGCACTTTATGGGGAAGTGGGTTGTAGCCCTAGCCGCCACACCATGCAGGTTTAGGAAAGCAATGAAATAACTACCTTGTCAGCAATCTCATTGTCGGAATCCTCAGGCAGGCAAAACCAAATCCCCGAAAACTGAGCTGCCGCAGGTGAAAACACACAGGTTTCACTGAACGGGTGACCCGCAGAAATTACGAACGCCTCTGCCTGTCAACAATCGCGTGGTGGTGTCAAGAAAAATAAGAATTTACTTACCGATAATTCTATTTCTCATAGTCCGTAGTGGATGCTGGGGACTCCGTAAGGACCATGGGGAATAGCGGCTCCGCAGGAGACTGGGCACATCTAAAGAAAGCTTTAGGACTATCTGGTGTGCACTGGCTCCTCCCCCTATGACCCTCCTCCAAGCCTCAGTTAGGATACTGTGCCCGGACGAGCGTACACAATAAGGAAGGATTTTGAATCCCGGGTAAGACTCATACCAGCCACACCAATCACACTGTACAACTTGTGATCTGAACCCAGTTAACAGCATGATAACAGAGGAGCCTCTAGAAAAGATGGCTCACTACAGCAATAACCCGATTTTTTGGTAACAATAACTATGTACCAGTATTGCAGACAATCCGCACTTGGGATGGGCGCCCAGCATCCACTACGGACTACGAGAAATAGAATTATCGGTAAGTAAATTCTTATTTTCTCTAACGTCCTAAGTGGATGCTGGGGACTCCGTAAGGACCATGGGGATTATACCAAAGCTCCCAAACAGGCGGGAGAGTGTGGATGACTCTGCAGCACCAATTGAGAGAACTCCAGGTCCTCCTCAGCCAGGGTATCAATTTTGTAGAATTTTACAAACGTATTTGCTCCTGACCAAGTAGCTGCTCGGCAAAGTTGTAAAGCCGAGACCCCTCGGGCAGCCGCCCAAGATGAGCCCACCTTCCTTGTGGAGTGGGCATTTACAGATTTTTGGCTGTGGCAGGCCTGCCACAGAATGTGCAAGCTGAATTGTACTACAAATCCAACGAGCAATAGTCTGCTTAGAAGCAGGAGCACCCAGCTTGTTGGGTGCATACAGGATAAACAGCGAGTCAGATTTTCTGACTCCAGCCGTCCTGGAAACATATATTTTCAGGGCCCTGACAACGTCTAGCAACTTGGAGTCCTCCAAGTCCCTAGTAGCCGCAGGCACCACAATAGGTTGGTTCAGGTGAAACGCTGAAACCACCTTAGGGAGAAACTGAGGACGAGTCCTCAATTCCGCCCTGTCCGAATGGAAAATCAGATAAGGGCTTTTACAGGATAAAGCTGCCAATTCTGACACGCGCCTGGCCCAGGCCAGGGCCAACAGCATGACCACTTTCCATGTGAGATATTTTAACTCCACAGATTTAAGTGGTTCAAACCAATGTGACTTTTGGAACCCAAAAAACTACATTGAGATCCCAAAGTGCCACTGGAGGCACAAAAGGAGGCTGTATATGCAGTACCCCTTTTACAAACGTCTGAACTTCAGGGACTGAAGCTAGTTCTTTTTGGAAGAAAATTGACAGGGCCGAAATTTGAACCTTAATGGACCCCAATTTCAGGCCCATAGACACTCCTGTTTGCAGGAAATGTAGGAATCGACCCAGTTGAATTTCCTCCGTCTGGCCTTACTGGCCTCGCACCACGCAACATATTTTCGCCAAATGCGGTGATAATGTTTTGCGGTTACATCCTTCCTGGCTTTGATCACGATAGGGATGACTTCATCCGGAATGCCTTTTTTCCTTCAGGATCCGGCGTTCAACCGCCATGCCGTCAAACGCAGCCGCGGTAAGTCTTGGAACAGACAGGGTCCTTGTTGGAGCAGGTCCCTTCTTAGAGGTAGAGGCCAAGGATCCTCCGTGAGCATCTCTTGAAGTTCCGGTTACCAAGTCCTTCTTGGCCAATCCGGAGCCACGAATATAGTGCTTACTCCTCTCCATCTTATCAATCTCAGTACCTTGGGTATGAGAGGCAGAGGAGGGAACACATACACTGACTGGTACACCCACGGTGTTACCAGAGCGTCTACAGCTATTGCCTGAGGGTCCCTTGACCTGGCGCAATACCTGTCGAGTTTTTCCCAACGGTTTATAATCATGTGGAAGACTTCTGGGTGAAGTCCCCACTCTCCCGGGTGGAGGTCGTGCTGAGGAAGTCTGCTTCCCAGTTGTCCACTCCCGGAATGAATACTGCTGACAGTGCTATCACATGATTTTCCGCCCAGCGAAGAATCCTTGCAGCTTCTGCCATTGCCCTCCTGCTTCTTGTGCCACCCTGTCTGTTTACGTGGGTGACTGCCGTGATGTTGTCCGACTGGATCAACACCGGCTGACCTTGAAGCAGAGGTCTTGCTAAGCTTAGAGCATTGTAAATGGCCCTTAGCTTCAGGATATTTATGTGAAGTTATGTCTCCAGGCTTGACCATAAGCCCTGGATATTCCTTCCCTGTGTGACTGCTCCCCAGCCTCGCAGGCTGGCATCCGTGGTCACCAGGACCCAGTCCTGAATGCCGAATCTGCGGCCCTCTAGAAGATGAGCACTCTGCAACCACCACAGGAGGGACACCCTTGTCCTTGGTGACAGGGTTATCCGCTGATGCATCTGAAGATGCGACCCGGACCATTTGTCCAGCAGGTCCCACTGGAAAGTTCTTGCGTGGAATCTGCCGAATGGGATTGCTTCGTAGGAAGCCACCATTTTACCCAGAACCCTTGTGCATTGATGCACTGAGACTTGGCTCGGTTTTAGGAGGTTCCTGACTAGCTCGGATAACTCCCTGTCTTTCCCCTCCGGGAGAAACACCTTTTTCTGGACTGTGTCCAGGATCATCCCTAGGAACAGAAGACAAGTCGTCGGAACCAGCTGCGATTTTGGAATATTGAGAATCCAATCGTGCTGCCGCAACACTACCTGAGATAGTGCTACACCGACCTCCAACTGTTCCCTGGATCTTACCCTTATCAGGGAATCGTCCAAGTAAGGGATAACTAAAATTCCCTTCCTTCGAAGGAATATCATCATTTCGGCCATTACCTTGGTAAAGACCCGGGGTGCCGTGGACCATCCATACGGCAGCGTCTGAACTGATAGTGACAGTTCTGTACCATAAACCTGAGGTACCCTTGGTGAGAAGGGTAAATTTTGACATGAAGGTAAGCATCCTTGATGTCCCGAGACATCATGTAGTCCCCTTCTTCCAGGTTCGCAATCACTGCTCTGAGTGACTCAATCTTGAATTTGAACCTCTGTATGTAAGTGTTCAAAGATTTTAGATTTAGAATCGGTCTCACCGAGCCGTCCGGCTTCGGTACCACAACAGTGTGGAATAATACCCCGTTCCCTGTTGCAGGAGGGGTACCTTGATTATCACCTGCTGGGAATACAGCTTGTGAATGGCTTCCAAAACTGTCTCCCTGTCAGAAGGAGACATCGGTAAAGCCGACTTTAGGAAAACGGCGAGGGGGAGACGTCTCGAATTCTAATTTGTACCCCTGAGATATCACCTGAAGGATCCAGGGGTCTACTTGCGAGTGAGCCCACTGCGCGCTGAAATTCATTGAGACGGGCCCCCCACCGTGCCTGATTCTGCTTGTAAAGCCCCAGCGTCATACTGAGGGCTTGGCAGAGGCGGGAGAGGGTTTCTGTTCCTGGGAACTGGCTGATTTCTGCAGCCTTTTTCCTCTCCCTCTGTCACGGGGCAGAAATGAGGAACATTTTGCCCGCTTGTCCACGAAAAGACTGCGCCTGATAATACGGCGTCTTCTCATGTTGAGAGGCGACCTGGGGTACAAACGTGGATTTCCCAGCTGTTGCCGTGGCCACCAGGTCTGAAAGACCGACCCCAAATAACTCCTCCCCTCATTAAGGCAATACTTCCAAATGCCGTTTGGAATACGCATCACCTGACCACTGACGTGTCCATAACCCTCTACTGGTAGAAATGGACAACGCACTTAGACTTGATGCCAGTCGGCAAATATTCCGCTGTGCATCACGCATATATAGAAATGCATCTTTTAAATGCTCTATAGGCAAAAATATACTGTCCCTATCTAGGGTATCAATATTTTCAGTCAGGGAATCCGACCACGCCAGCACTGCACATCCAGGCTGAGGCGATTGCTGGTCGCAGTATAACACCAGTATGTGTGTAAATACCTTTTAGGATACCCTCCTGCTTTCTATCAGCAGGATCCTTAAGGGCGGCCATCTCAGGGGAGGGTAGAGCCCTTACAAGCGTGTGAGCGCTTTATCCACCCTAGGGGGTGTTTCCCAACGCACCCTAACCTCTTGTTATCGGGGGAAAACCACGCATCATCACACACCTCATTTAATTTCTCAGATTCAGGAAAACTACAGGTAGTTTTTCCTCACCGAACATAATACCCCTTTTTGGTGGTACTCGTATTATCAGAAATGTGTAAAACATTTTTCATTGCCTCAATCATGTAACGTGTGGCCCTACTGGAAGTCACATTTGTCTCTTCACCGTCGACACTGGAGTCAGTATCCGTGTCGGCGTCTATATCTGCCATCTGAGGTAACGGGCGCTTTAGAGCCCCTGACGGCCTATGAGACGTCTGGACAGGCACAAGCTGAGTAGCCGGCTGTCTCATGTCAACCACTGTCTTTTATACAGAGCTGACACTGTCACGTAATTCCTTCCAACAGTTCATCCACTCAGGTGTCGACCCCCTAGGGGGTGACATCACTATTACAGGCAATCTGCTCCGTCTCCACATCATTTTTCTCCTCATACATGTCGACACAAACGTACCGACACACAGCACACACACAGGGAATGCTCTGATAGAGGACAGGACCCCACTAGCCCTTTGGGGAGACAGAGGGAGAGTTTGCCAGCACACACCAAAGCGCTATATATATACAGGGATAACCTTATATAAGTGTTTTTCCCTTTATAGCTGCTGTATTGTTAATACTGCGCCTAATTAGTGCCCCCCTCTCTTTTTTAACCCTTTCTGTAGTGTAGTGACTGCAGGGGAGAGCCAGGGGAGCTTCCCTCCAACTGAGCTGTGAGGGAAAATGGCGCCAGTGTGCTGAGGAGATAGGCTCCGCCCCTTTTTCGCTGACTTTTCTCCTGCTTTTTTATGGATTCTGTCAGGGGTTAAAATTCATCCATATAGCCCTGGGGGCTATATGTGATGTATTTTCGCCAGCCAAGGTGTTTTTATTGCTGCTCAGGGCGCCCCCCCCTAGCGCCCTGCACCCTCAGTGACCGAAGTGTGAAGTGTGCTGAGGAGCAATGGCGCACAGCTGCAGTGCTGTGCGCTACCTTGGTGAAGACAGGATGTCTTCTGCCGCCGATTTTCCGGACCTCTTCTGTCTTCTGGCTCTGTAAGGGGGCCGGCGGCGCGGCTCTGGGACCCATCCATGGCTGGGCCTGTGATCGTCCCTCTGGAGCTAATGTCCAGTAGCCTAAGAAGCCCAATCCACTCTGCACGCAGGTGAGTTCGCTTCTTCTCCCCTTAGTCCCTCGATGCAGTGAGCCTGTTGCCAGCAGGTCTCACTGAAAATAAAAAACCTAAACTAAAACTTTCACTAAGAAGCTCAGGAGAACCCCTAGTGTGCACCCTTCTCGTTCGGGCACAGAGATCTAACTGAGGCTTGGAGGAGGGTCATAGGGGGAGGAGCCAGTGCACACCAGATAGTCCTAAAGCTTTCTTTAGATGTGCCCAGTCTCCTGCGGAGCCGCTATTCCCCATGGTCCTTACGGAGTCCCCAGCATCCACTTAGGACGTTAGAGAAAAGGCGATTTTTGTCTTGCGTGTTAAATACTTTTTTCTGAAGCCATGGTTGACACTGGGGACAGTGGGTATAGCCAGGCGTTCAGTCAGGGCACCAAGGAGTTAAACTTGTGGAGTACAGCCTGGGAAGCCCCTCCTCCCCTATACCCAGCCTGCCTCAGGCCAGTCAGTTTATTTACTATACAAGCCAGGAACAGGAAAGGAAGGAAGAATAAAAGAACCCGCACCCATACAACCCTGATATATAAATAGGGGAACATGTCTGGAAACAATGTCGCGAGGAGCGGAAGGGTGGGCGCCCAGTGTCAACCATGCTTCAGAAAAAAGGATTTAACAGGTAAGACAAAAATCCTTTTTTTTCTGTCAGCCAATGGTCTGACACTGTGGACAGTAGGACGTCCCAAAGCTGTCCCGTTACGGGCGGGAACCCTCCCGAGCTGCAATAAGGACCTGACGCCCAAAGGCTGCATCAGCCGAGGCGAAGGTATCGAACCTATAGCACTGAAGAAAGGTATGAGCTGAAGACCAAGTCATTGCTCTGCCGAAGCCCCACAGCGAGCCACCCAGGAAGTGCCAACTGATCTAGTGGAATGGGCCGTAACCGATGCCGGAAGTGGCTTCCCAGACAACAGGTAACCCTGCTGGACTGTAACTCTCAACCATCTAGCAATGGTCTGCTTGGAGGCTGTCCAGCCCCGTTTATGTTCATCATAAAGGACAAACGGAATCTGTTTTCTGAAAGGCACTAGTGCGTTGCACATAAATACGCAAAGCCCTGACCACATCCAGTGTGGCCATGGCGGATTTGTCATCTGAAAAATCCGAAGGAGAATAGGCATGTACCACTATTTCCTGATTGATATGAAAACTAGAGACAATCTTAGGGAGGTAATCAAGGCGTGCACGCAGTACAGCCCAATCTGGATGGAAAATCAAAAAAAGGCAGATGAGACAGAGCTCCCAAATCCGAAACTCTGCGTGCCGAGGATATGGCAAGCAAAAACACCGTCTTCCAGGTAAGCCAGTGAAGATCAACCTTTTCTAGAGGCTCAAATGGAGCTTTCTGGAGAGTCCAAAGGACCAAGGACAAATCCCATGGGTTAACTGGAGGTGCATAAGGTGGTTGAATATGAAGAACCCCTTGCAGAAATGTGAACAGCAGAACATCGAGCCACCCATCTCAGGAACAAAACGGACCGAGTTGAAACCTGTACATTGAGAGAAGCTAGGCGAAGTCCAGTGTCTATCCCCGACTGTAGGAAAGCTAAGAGTCGGGAGAGGCGATATTGGAGAGGGCCCAGGTGGCGATTAGCGCACCACTTAAAATAGATGCGCCACACGCAATAGTAAATCCGCGTTGTGGATGGTTTCCTAGCAGAGATCATAGTATTGACAACCTTAGAAGAGAACCCCCTAGCTCTCAAGACCGACCGTTCAATAGCCAACTCGTCAAATTCAGATGTTGAAGATCCGGATGCAGACAAGGGCCCTGAGACAGTAAGTCTGGTTGTTGAGCGAGGTGCCATGGTGGAGCTACGGAGA